>NC_092147.1:42347580-42625080 GCF_045791955.1 Oncorhynchus clarkii lewisi
AAACTTTATTTTGGAGAAACAGATAATCCCGCTATGACATTTATGTTTATTGTAAAGAAGCCCACAGCCACCGGGCGGTTTAATATTTGTAAGTTATTTCTTTGTGTTATCTTGGCATATAAACCAGCTGGCACTGTGTTACATTTCCAAGTGTATGTTGAAGATAAGATAAGTAAGATAAGTATTGATCCATTTCACTTTATGAAATGTGATATACCTGTACACGTTTGTCTAGAAGACTTTTCCTTGCGATTCTGGCTGAAAAAATACAACCATTTGACTCCAAATTTCGAACAGAAGTAACTTAATTTCGCTCAAATATTGCACTTGACACAAAGAAAACAAAGTTCATGATAATTGAAATGACTAGCAAAACGCCAAAAGTATTTAAACATAGCATTTTCTTGTGCTGTCCACTTCCCTACACAGTGACCCCATCCTCAGAGGTCATATCCAGTGCTTTATGGAGTTAGTAGTATGATAGTTGCCTTGTTCTTTTTGAACATTATGCATGTATGAGCCCTGTTCCACTCTGTACGTAACCTCTGTTCTCATGTCTGTCTGTCAGTCTTTTGAAAGCACAGCACGGCAGTCTGTCTGTCCGGCTGGAGCTCGATAGCTCTACTGGTTCTTACTGTCGTAACGGTTGTGTTTGTCTCGACTGCATCAACACTGTGGTGTATTTTGCTATGATCACCATGTCTATCTGTCTGATATAATGAAGTGTTGAGCTCGGTAATCACCATGAAGTATTCTACCCTCACACCTTCTCCCCAACACCACCATCCCCCATCACAAGTTGTGCTAATTTGTCTTGTGTATAAAGTGTTGATGAGCAAACGAGAGTGTGTGTCTGAAGATGGAAATAAGTGTTTCATTCTGTGTCTCTGCTCAGGGATTTCAAGCGGTGGGTTGTATTGCAGACTCATGCTCACAGAGCACTCAGAGTTTCTAAAGTTATATTTTTGGAAAGTTGTATTTGTATAAATTATCAAGATTTGTAGCCTTTGCTTTTTTTGTAATATAAAAAAAAAACGTGCCAGAATAGACTTTCCCAATGTTTCTTTTTTTCCACAATAAAATAATGGTGTTCTGCTTTCATCATCTGCCTGAGTGTTTTGGGGGGGCCGTTTTGAAGGGTTTATTTTACATTTACTTTAGCATGTAATACTTAGCCTCAGAAACACATATCCCATGACTTCCTTCTACTGAATATACTGATACAGTATATACAGTCCATACTCATATTTGCCTCATTCACAAAGGGTATCAGACTTAATGGGGTGGTCTTGCAGACTATGGAACGGGTTTTACAAGGCATTTAAAGTTCCGCTGCAAATTTGCTGAAAATGTGTCATAAAATCTACTCAAATGGACCTCCTGCTTTCATCTATGTACAACACAAAGGGGATGTAAATATTCCCATATGGAAGGGAAGGGTAACACAGTGTCTACATCTGGCCTGCATGTCTCGCACGCTCCTCCCCCTCCCCATACCTCTGACCTGACAAGCAGAAGGCCCTACCCAGTAACCCTTGTGATGTTTCCCACACATGTGCGTCTGGTCCGCTCCCATGATGTGAACACCCCATGGTGTCCAGGGTTCCTTATTGATTCAGAATGTGATGTGCGAAGCCCATTGCCATTGTCCATTCCATTTTGGATCATATTCTACCAACACAGGTGTGCTTCTCTTATCTTGGCAAATCATGATCAAACATGTCAGATAGCTGGGCCGTGGAAGCACGCACCAACTCAATGAAGTGCTCTTATTTCTTACCATTTGGTTTAACAAGCATGGTTGTTCCTGCCCCTTTGCGATGCTAACCATATGATCTGGTTGACTTCGACACCATTCTATAAATGCACAGGCAGTTAAAATACATTATGTGCATGTGTGGTGACTGCAGTTGGAGTGGAAGCCTACGCTGCGCTATGCCAGTTCTATTGTAGCTAATGCTCTAAATGAATTCAACCATGTTAATCCATTTCCTCGCTGCCAAAAAGTGAGGTAATAGTTCTGAGATGAGAGGAACAGGCACACATGAAAAAGGTATTCACACACAATATCTCCACATCATAATATGTCCTCATTGCCTCCATAGCCTACCTAACTACACTACAGGTGTCACGTTCTGACCTTAGTTCCTTTGTTATGTCTTTTGTTTTAGTATGGTCAGGGTGTGAGTTGGGTGGGTTGTCTATGTTAGTTTTTCTATGATTTTCTATTTCAGGCAGCTGTCAATCATTGTCCCTGATTGAGAACCATATTTAGTTAGCCTGTTTTCTATTGTGTTTTGTGGGTGGTTATTTTCAGTCTTTGTGTGGCTGCACCAGACAGAACTGTTTCGGTTGTGTTTTTGTTCAGTTTTGATTATTATTAAATAAGATGAACACTAACCCCGCTGCGCTTTGGTCCTCTCCTTCTTCCACCTACGACGAGAATCGTTACAACAGGTGTTTATGTACCACTGATAACTCCATTATTAATCCAGGGATTATTAGCAAAGCATTACAAGTTGAGGACAGAGGATGACAGATTGCATTCGGTAATGACATAAGGATGTTATGGTCAATAGCCAATAAGAGTAAATACAGTATAAGCCACTTACTATGAGTGCTCAACAGGTACTGATTCTCTTTAGACATTTTTAAGAATAAATTGACTGTTCGCTGCTGCCAAACGGGACCTTTTGTATGCATACCAATATGTTAGCCTTCAATTCTAGCCATGCAAGAGGACCACAACGACACTTTAAACTTTCAAATAAAAAAGGTCTGAACTTCCATCACCGAAGAGCACATCTCATGCGATCTGATTTCCTGCTTCTAGATCAATAAATGCACATTTTTATCATGGCATTAAACATTAAGTCGTGGATTCCCTGTGTCCAGGACTCAAGGAAATATATCACATCTGTCTTCCATTTTCATGACCTACTTCATCATGTTACGATATTGCCTTTTGCATCCAGAGGAGTCCGAGCTGGAAGAGAGGGTCTTACCACGTCCTTATGTGGGTATTTTTCTTATTATGTTGTTATATGGCAAATCTGCCAGCTTTTATCAAGCAAATATTTTCCAGAATGTGCCAGCGACCTATCGGGGCTTTGATCTGAGTGGTGTGGGCCAGGCACTCGGAGTGAACATTCGCTGTCTTCAGAGCGGATCGCTGTGCGTGACGCAGGGAAGTCTTTCCCTTTGTACTCAACAGCCATTGTAATTGCTTGACAGAAGAAGCATTAGAACGAGGATTAGGCACGAAATGCTTGCCTTAACAGTAATGTGCATCTCCAAGACACTGCTTCACTGCTTCATATTATTGAAGGGGCTTTTTTAGCTTCAGGAAATTGCATTTCTTTTGCATTTCAATTGAATGCTTCTCTCAATGCTATCTGTACCACAGATCAACAACAACAAAAAAGTCAGGCCCTGCGGATGAAAGGTGCTGGAATGATGGGAGGATAGTGTGGCCCTTTCTTCCTCTGCTTTGTCAGAACCAGCAAAGTACAAGGAAACCAACTGAAAGAAAGACACGTTTTGAACAATTGGCTATTAACATAAATAGTAGTTATTGTCTTAAATGCATGTGAATATAGTCTTTGCTGAAGTCACATGAATCTGTGCAGTTATACCTGTAACAGTATTGTTCAACTAGTAATTTAACAGCGTTTTGCAGTAGCTTGGTGGTAGTTTAACCAAATTCAAATCTTGGTAGTGTTTTCAGTAGTTAATTACCTCTTTGCCATGTAGCAGTGTAGCTAACTATTGGAATTACACGCTAGTTTTTTGCTAAATTAAATTACTGGTGAAGTAGGCAATATTTTCCTTTCTTTTTCAGTATCAGACCTGTGTAATTCTCACTTAAAACATTGTTTTGGTTTAATAGGATAAATTAACATCTGACTTACAATTTGAAGTCTATGTCATTTCAGATTTAGATATGATCATTTATCAAAAAGTAGTGTGAATGTAGTGAACTACTTTTCAAAGTAACTTTCTTAAGGGTAGCTGTAGTGTAGGTTAACTTCTTCCAGTGTGAAGTAATTGGTAGCTTGGTCAACTATATTTTCAGAGTAGCTTTCTGTACCTATAGCTAAATGCAGCCTACTTTTGACATTTCACAGGCCACCATCTGCTTAATAACTTCTGTACAATACTTCCCTTATGTAAAATGAATCATCTTAGCTGAGAGTAGAGGAGGACTAAGTCTTTCCTTAATAGGGCCTGCAGAATCATCTGGCAGGGTATACTGTATTTGAACTTGGGCGGTCGATCTCGTAGCTTGGACCAGAAACTAAAAGTGGCACTGCAGGTCTTTACAGATACAACGATGAGAGAGGTATCTTGTCTATGTTCCGGTCTGTCCATTGTCTTGTTTATTGTTTTGCTATGACTTATTTCCCTACTTCACTGTAAATAAACATCTCACCTTGGGCATTGCACAGTCACCATCTTGCTGCCTCCTCACTGAAACCTCCACCGCCAAGAGAACCACATCATAATAGCATAAAATAAATGTAACATAAGCCTTCTGGCTACACAACGTAATCAAATTAAATGTAACTGTAGCTGACTGATTCTCAAGACCACAAATAAAAACAAACAAATGTAGAATAACGTGAGCCTTAATTCTCACGGCCTCCACAGAGGTGACCTGGGTTGTAGTGATTCTCTCAAACAGGAGCTGGATGTATTTTGACCTGTTGATGGTTTGCTTCGAGCAGGGAGAATTCCTTAGACAAGATCTTCAGCAAATCGGTTTCCTTTTTTGTTCTCTCCCTCGCCTCAGCGCTCCGGGATTCAGGAGGTACAGTACCTATGGGTATGAAAATGAAAAGATAAATTAATAAAATGTTTCAAAAACAGCCACGTAGCTTAACCCATTTTGCAAAAAAACATAAAAGACAATTTCATTTATTTCATTAGCCTAATAGGCATACCTTATAATAAAAGAGAAATAGTATGTCAGCATACCTAAAGAAGGACATTAAGTTCTTCTGCTTCCTCTCCACGAACCTGGCCTCGATGGCACCTTTGATGATGGTGCAGTCCAGCTGGCACAGTGACTCCACACCCATCTTCACCAGTTTAAGGCAAGTACAGAGTTCGATCAGCAGCTTCAGTTGTGCGTCGGTCAGGGCTTGTTCACAGCCCTGTGCCACCTCACATACATCTCCACCATATCTGCCGGACTGTTCCGGCAATCCAGTTGAATTTTTTTGGCTCTTTTCTCGATTTCTTCCTTCACGTTCCCCTGTAGCTTGTCATCGCTAACCCCCTTATTTGCGAAAGTGACGTGCAATCCTCCTAACTTTCTCCACTGTGCTGGGCAGCTCCCCTCTGAGCTCGTATGTTCCTTACACTCCCCATCTTCCTCTTCATAATCAGCATCATTCTTATCATCACTGTTACTTGGGGCCAGGGGTTGAGCTTGAGGGCAGTATATTACAGTCTGTCACAGTAGCACAGCTGTAGCTCTGGAACAACAAGTTTCCCATACTTCACCTTAACTGATGCACCATCTGTAGTGTTGCACACAATGTGGTCTTGCATTGTGAGGTTGTATGAGGCCAATTGCGCAACCAACATCTCCTTCACCCTTTGACCTGGCAGGCTACCTGGGAGTTTAACCATCCCCGGGGACCAGTACTCTTGGAAGGTATGTATATTTATATTCATCAATCGTTTTCTTCTGGCTGGAGGTGTACTCATTTATGGTTAGTGAGAAACGGATGTCTTTCCTCACCATGGCCTGGAACTTGTCGGCTAATCTGCTCTTCTCTTTCTCGGCACATCCTCCCACCAGTTGTGATATGTCCAAGTGATTATTATTTCCCACTGGGCACAAAGTGGTTGAATCAACGTTGTCTCAACGTATTGTGACATGGACTCGAGGTGGAAAATTCATTGGATTTGATCTCCAATTATATATACTGATATTTACTGATATCCAGTGTATCTATAAATTAATTAAATAGTTAAATAAATGTTAAATAAAGTTAAATAGTTGGATTCACATCTCAACCAAAAATCTAAGTGAAAGAATAGGACTCAATCATATCAAAGTTAATTTAAAGTTGATTAAACGTTTGATTTGATTTAGTCCTATTATTTGATTTATATTTCTGGTTGAGATGTATTCAACATATCAATTATTAACTCATTTGTAAACCAACTGGAATCAAAGCCAGACTTTAAATTTAAGTCAGTGGCTCAGACGGAACTGTCCAAGCAGTAGATACATCTCCTTTAAATGTTGATATGTTGATATTTGGTTGCATTGTCAACTAAACACAATTCAATATTACCTTTGTAGTACAGTAAATATCCTAAAGTAAAGTTTATCCTGCAAACTAATGTAACATTCAACCTTAAAATGTGTAAGACATCCATGGCCACATTTGGAGGTTACTGTAAATATTAATGTCTTCTTATGTAATGATATAAAGCTTGCTTGTTCAAGATAGCATGCATAGGTCATCGCAGGTCTCCAGAAATCTTCACAATTGATATAATAATCTGCGCAGAATCTCGAACGGAGAACGGCTTTGATCTCTTGCGCCATGTGCTTTTAATGGAATTTCAACTGCAATCCAGGTCATTTGGTTCTGCTATTAGGACAGTGATAACACGTTCATCTGTTAGCTGACGCTGTATTCCCATTTGAACATTGCTGTGCTATTAAATGGTTGAAAGGGCGGTGAAAGACATTTAGGTGAAAGCTAAGCCCAAAACTCCGCCATTGTTTTTCCATTGGAATTTGGTTGTGCTTTTAGAATGGTTGAAAGCATATTCAACTAACTTTTGCCTGTTTTTTTGAATGGGTGAATACAAGTTGTAATCTCATTGATCAGCGTCTCAACCAAATATTACCCAATTATCCACATTGAAATGACGTGGTGTTCCCAGTGGGTTGGAAGCAGGTTGGCCCAACAGTAGCAGCCATTTTAATTACCGCGTTAACTACCTTTCAGTGACGCATCTGCAGTTTTCGCATAAACAATGCGTTCGCTTCGAATTTATGGCGACTTTGTGTAAGTAAATACGGAAAGCTACGGTAATGCACCCTGAGTGTTATTCAGCATGCAGATAGCAGAGCAGAGAAGGCCGAAGAAGACAGATTTAGACATTGCATATCATTTAACAGTTCCATTTCACGTCACGCTGTTCATAGAAATCATTTCTTATAATTGACAGATTTCTTGACAGTGTGTTTTGGGGGAAATCTGGGCTAATTTCTTCCTATTTACAAGCAGAAACTCAAACAGGATGTACCCATGACTCGCTCCGTTAAGATATAAGAATCAGAGATTGTGCTACAGGACTGCTTTGCTAGCGCTGATTGGAACGCAAATAACATGAAGAGATAACCACCTCCGTCACCGGCTTCATTAGAACATTTATCAGCGACGTTGTCCCCTCGGTGTGGGTTCGCTGCTTCCCCTGGATCAAAAGCCCTGGATTAACACCGAGGTTGGAGCTAAACTAAAGGACAGGGCCACCACACACAGAGCTATCGTAGACAAACCTGAGGCTACATCCGAGGACAGGAATAAGTACAAGAAGTCTCTATATGACCTCCTCAGAGTAATCAATCGAGCAAACGGATAATATAGGAATAAGGTTGAATCCTACTATACAGGCTCCGACGCCCGCCGCATGTGGCAGGGGCTACAGTCCATTACAGATTACAAAGGACGATCCAACTGTGATCTGCCCAACGATTCCTCTGTACCGGACAAACTCAATGAATTTAAAATTTTATGCAAGCTTTGATAACAACAACATTGTGCCAGGTGTGAGGGCCATCACCGACCCAGAGGATTGGGTGATCTTGCTCTCTGACGTGAAAAAGATGTTCAATCAGGTCAACACCCGCAAGGCTGCGGGGCCCGACAGTACTGCATGGCACATTCTCAGAGCATATTCACAGTCATTTTCGGTCCTTGTCCCAGTCTGTTATCCTCACATGTTTTAAGATGAACACCATCATTCCTGTCCCCAAGAACTCTTAGGCTTAATGACACAATGACTATCCACGACTGCGTGGCCATGCACGACTCCAACACCATCATCAACACCATGCAAAAATCCATGTGACATTAAAACTTGAAACCAACACGGTTCCTGCCATTCACCCATAAACCTGTTCTATGTCTGGTCCTGACAGGAATGACAAGAATTTAAATACACTTTCATCAAGGCCTCACTTTGTATTTTACAACCATCAAATATCAATGTCATGAAATAAAGGCATGAAATGCACATAAACACAATCAGGTAATACAAACATATAATTACCATCAATACACAATTCAATAATAAGTGCAGACCCATACCTAAAGCATTAAAATAGCCTCCTTGGGAATTGGCAACATTGCATTATCCAAAACCACAGGATGTTTGGCGCTCCTGAATGCACCTCTGTTTAACGGCTCGATTGACGACAGTGGAAGATGGAGGCAACGGAAGTTTAGTAGGCTATGAAGCTGAAGGTGTGTCAAATGAAGTTGTAGAGAATGCAGTCCAAACAATTATACAAAAATGTCTAACATTTTAGTGGAAGACAAGTCTAGGTCTGTTAATGCCTTGTTTCGGGTTGGAATGTGTTTTTTTAGATGAAAATATGTTCTTGAGAGATCTGTTTGTCATCTCAAGGAAGGTGAAGAAAGCTTGCCAATAAACCCCAATGAAGAAGAGCTCTGTTTGACAGCCGAGCACAGCAACAACAACAAAAATAACAATTCACCTCTTCAATTAGCTGGAATAACAGCTAATACAAACTCTTTATAACATCTATGAAACAAAAATATTATGGGGAGCTTTTTGACCAGACCACTAGGCCTCCTGTCTGCTTGATAATGAGACACAGAGCTTTAGATGGCAAATTGGCTTGCATATAAAAGCCAGAGTAGGCCTAGCCTGAACCTGAATCCTGCATAGAAAACAGCTCTCTTGTCATTGTGGCACCGTGTTAACAAGAGGCATTGTTAGTTCACAACAGGAGGGTGTGAGTGACAGTGAATCAAACAGAATATTTGCTGATTTGTCACCTGCTGACATGCATAAACAGACAATGTTATATGACTAAAATTCATTCTGAACTTAGTCTTCTATGAAGAAATGTAAAAATGGATCCCGTTGAGTCACACATTTCAACAATAGTCATTGTACAAGATGAAGCTCCTGAATAGAGGAAGATCTAGTATCATCAAAGAGAACAATGAATGTTAATGTTTTCTGTGTAATTTAGGAACCCAATATATTACTGTAATCAGATTGAACACATTAATTATACCAGTCATGGCAATTAAAAGATTCATCAATTGTGAAAATATTCAGATCCATTTTTCACATAGTCGTGCGATACGTGGCATTTATTTCATCATAACACAAGTAAAACGTGTAAACAGTTGTATCATTGCAAAATTCCAACCTAACTTTCTGATATTCACAATTTCAAGGTGATTGATATTTTCATAACAGTGGAAATTGAAAATACCAGATGCAATCTAATAGCAACCAGCATACTCATTTCTAAAGATGAATCTACAACATTGTGCAAAGAACATTTTAAACAAATTCCATTCATATTTATGGGAAGTGTTGTACTGTCATAACATTTTTTTTTCTGTGTTCAAACCTCATTAATAACGAGAGAGATGTCTACACTAAGTTGTCGGAAAGAAGAGATTGGGCATTTTTGATTCCATTAAACCAAAGCAATCTTAGCGATTCATCATTGTTGCAGAGGAAATGTGCTTCATAGTTACAATAAAAGACCGCAATTTCAGATACTATTAACTGCAAATGTTACATTTCTATTTCAAAAAGCAAACACAACTGGCACTGTTATCATGGAGAAATATTACACTCATCTCCTCTCTGCCAGCATCCTTTTATCACTTCATAACTCTAACGAGACAGCTTTAGAGAGCCATAAAGAGTAAATATTCCTCATCCTCCCCAGTCATGACTCCTATACAGTATGTAGGAGAGGTAGAGCCCACTCAAAAGACAATACATTCATCAATGTGGCACATGGATATTCCTTCAGTAACTGTCCCCCACAATGAAATCGAGGGGGGGACTATGGATCTGTCTCCATACATTCGTACGTGCACACGTTAGTTAGTCACAGGAAATATCTCAAACACCAACTGGCCCAATTTTCACCAAACTTGGTTGAATGATGCGTCTTGCCATAGTGATCCAGCATTTACAAAATTACACTGATTGGCCCAGGGCGGGAGCTGTAGTAATCAACTGAAATTCCAGACATTGAACAAACATATCTCCTGTCCCATTTTAACTACAGTCATGACATGTTGTACATATATGTATCTCCTCATGAGCAACAAGTTTTTACCACAAGGACCTATAAGCCTGACCCATAATATTTTCCATGTTTTCTCACTCTCTCTCTCTCTCTCTCTCTCTCTCTCTCTCTCTCATACACTCTCTCTCTCTCTCATACACTCTATCTCTCTCTCTCTCATACTCTCTCTCTCTCTCTCGTTCTCATTCTCGCTCTCTTTCTCTCTCTCTAATTGACGCAACATAAGTTTGGGCGCTGCATCATTCGTGGGGGATGACATGTTTACTGTTGCCTTATTAATTTATGTTGCACCATGTAGACAAGCGGCGGTGTAAAAATGCCCCACTGATGTGACTGTGTGATAATAGTAATGTTGTATGTGTGTGTACTGTAGGTGTGGGTGTGTGTCACTGATACTGCCCAGGTAATGTAATTAAATTGGGTGGTCCTCCATCATCCATGGTGTAAAGTTTCCTCTGCATGTCCTCATGGCCTTATCTTCTTGTACTGTATCAACCCTGGTGTGTTCCAATTTTAGCTTGGGACACTCACGGCAGCATTGAACAAGCTGCCGCCATTCATAGTTCATACATGTACTACTAAGACATTTTGCTATATGACAACAAAACAATAGGAAGCTGAATATCAGCAGTATCCATTTAGCTAACTTACAAAACTCTAGCTCCTGAGAGAGAAGAGAGATCATACTGAGAGAGAGTAAAAGAAAAAAAAGAGAAAAAAAATAATGTTAAACTTCTGAACCATACTGCCACGTTGTACAGACACCACCATATTCAACCTCAGGGTAACCCCTCTTGAGCCTGGCCTCAGATCACCTCCAGCGCTTCACCTCCTAGTGCCCTGGGCCCAGCCTGCCATGCCTTTACAGGGTGTAATCACACACAGCATGTGTGAAAAGAGGAGCCAGTGATGGAACCCAGAATCCTGTCATGTCAAAATGGCAGCCTGGGAGGATTTACAGAGCACTGTTACAGCCGAGGCCCAGGAGCCTCATAAACTCCCTATCATTTGGCAGCATCTGAGTCCTTCGCTGAGGAAATGACACCCTTTCTCTCTCTCTCGGTGAGGACAGAACACAGTTTGTCTTCCGTCTGTCCTCACTCCTCAACACTGGGTAGCCATTCCCATAGTTGTTCCCAGCCTACGTTGAGTCTGTTTATGCAGTCTGTGCATTACTGTATAATGTGAGAGCAGCAGGTGCGGCCGCAGCGAGGCGTCAGGATTGATTCGTTCCAGGGAGAGAGACAGATGTGGAGGATCCAGCAGCGTATATCAAAACAAGGCACTTCTCCAGATTCCTAGACAGCTGGAGTTCCATTCAAGAACAGGGAAGATGGACCAGGGAATATGGGAGGAGGGAGCTATCCGAGGGACAGCACTTGTTATTGCCCAGCAGGAGACATACGTTCCACATACAATAATAGTGGGCTATTAAGCATCTGGGCTGCATCTGGGCAGGTTTCCCACTTGTCTGTCCTTCTCTCAGGGGTGACTGTGGTCATTGGGATTGGAGTGGACGTCTATCCACTCCTACTCAGGTGGATTAGAGAAGAACATCAATGGCTATGGAGCATGTCTGTGATGACAGAAATAGAGCATGAACACGACATATTCAACCTTTATTTTGACAGGGAAGTCATACTGAGACTAGGGTCTCTTTTACAGATGAGCCCTGCATAAATATATCAAACACATACAATATACAAAATGATCAAATGTTGTATATTATGGAGAGCTGTATTACAGAAAAGGTATTGCAAGCTATCTGTTGTCTTTCCGGTAACCAGATCGATAATGTTACTTTGCACAGTTGCATGACTGCCAAAAATAAAACACTTGACTACCCATCACAGATAGCAACTAGCCTAAACTGAATTAAAAAAAAGTGCAAAGAGAATGATAATTATATCCGATACAAAGTTTAAATAGAGAATAATTACTGTTTATGTGATGTAATTGCACAGTGTTAAGTGCCTCCTGGTTGCTCATCTGACATCCTAAATACAGCTTGAGTGTGACACAGCACATCAGATTCACAAAGCACCACAAAACAACTCAAAGCACTGTTATTCACAGCACCACTTTCGTTGGGAAACTCAAGAGGCCCTTTCTTTACCTCAAGATTATTCAGAGACAACCCAAACTCTGTTCAGGATAGAGCTACAGTTTCACATTCCAATGGAACCCCGGATATTGCCTGACAACTCTTCGTTTTTTTAGACCTTGATCCAAGCTTCAACTTCAGAACAAGAAAGCAGCTTGCCTACAACAGAACACCTCTCAGGGAATTATACTGTGCCTACTGTATTAATTAGTCATTTGATTGGATTAAGCCAACGAACCTGTTTAATTTAATATATTGTGGCAAAGAAGGGGGTCGAGTGATAAATGGCAGATATGTGAGAGCAGAACTAATAAACGGGCTCTGCCCGATCACTAAAATGGCCACCCCTGTCAGAACTACAGATCACAAAATGGCCGACCGCCAAAACTACAAGTCCCAGAAGCAAGGGGAACCCTCAGAAGGTGGAGCCGACCCACAGATAAAGGGTCAAGAAAAACCAGGAAGAGGAAGAGAGAGTGCTGGAAGGATCTATGAACAATAGAGAAAGAGACAATAGAGATTGGCTGGATTTACCGTGTATGAGCTGGATTGTTTTGGACTTACCTGTTGGCGTTTGGACCTGGACCTACCGAGAACCCGATTCGTGTACCGAACCCTGCTATCCTTGACCTCGCCGAAACTGGTTGAGTACGATGGTCTCGACGATCTCGGCGGATGACCGGGTCTCTGGTCGCAACCATTTCCGTGCCAGGTGAATCAAGTCGAACATCTGTGTTCGTGGGGGTTGTCCCGGTCGGTAGGACCACTGGTGGAAGCGGTGTGCCCTCACGGTATCAGTCACTCCCAGTCTAGTCAGGATCTCTCCCTTTAGTTTATCGTAATCGATATGCTGACAGAATTTATGTAGCCTTGTTCTCAAATTAGCTTTGTTGAAATCCCCAGCTACAATAAATGGAGCCTCAGGATATATGGTTTTCAGTTTGCATAAAGTCCAGTCAAGTTCCTAGATGTCCGTCTTGGTATCCGCTTGTGGGAGGGATATACACGGCTGTGACGATAACCGAGGAGAATTCTCATGGGAGATAATACGCCCAAGTGATTGGCAAATGTACTGCAAATTAAGAAATCATGTGACTAAACTAAATCAAAATATAAAGAAACTACACTATGAAACTAAGATAAATTATATAAAGAATGATAGTAAAAAGCTTTGGGGCAGCATAAATGAAATTTTCGGGAAAAAAGCCAACTCAGCTCCTTCATTCATTGAATCAGATGGCTCATTCATCACAAAGCCCACTGATATTGCAAACTACTTTAATTACTTTTTCATTGACAAGATAAGCAAACTTAGGGATGACATGCCAGCAACAAATGCTGACACTACACATCCAAGTATATCGGACCAAATTATGAAAGACAAAGATTGTACTTTTGAATTCCATAAAGTCAGTGTGGAAGAGGTGAAAAAGTATTGTTGTCTATCAACAATGACAAGCCACCAGGGTCTGACAATCTAGATGGAAAATTACTGAGGATAATAGCATAAGATATTGCCACTCTTATTTGCCACATCTTCTATTTAAGCCTACTAGATAGGCCTGGAGGGAAGCTAAAGTCATTCCGCTACCCAAGAATAGTAAAGCCCCCTATACTGGCTCAAATAGCCGACCAATCAGCCTATTACCAACCCTTAGTAAACTTCTGGAAAAAATGTGTTTCAACAGATACAATGCTATTTTATAGTAAACAAATTGACAGAATTTCAGCATGCTTATAGGGAAGGACACTCAACAAGCACAGCACTTACACAAATGACTGATGATTGGCTGAGACAAATTTATGATAAAATGATTGTTAGACTTCAGTGCAGCTTTTGACATTATTGATCATAGTCTGCTGCTGGAAAAACATGTTTTATGATGGCTTTACACCCCCTGCTATAATTTATGAGAGGTATTTATGAGAGGTGTTGAATGCACCAAGGCTGTTGGATTTTTTTCTGCTCTTTTTCACACCAGTATTTCTACTTGCATATCCTCACCTGCACACATATCACTCCAGTGTAAATTGCTAAATTGTAATTACTCACCATTATTGGCCTATTTATTGCCTTACCTGCTTACTTCATTTGCACACACTGTACACAGATTTTTCTATTGTGTTATTGACTGTACGATTGTTTATCCCGTGTGTAACACTGTTGTTTTTGTCACACTGCTTTACTTTATTTTGGCCAGGTTGCAGTTTAAATGAGAACTTGTTCTCAACTGGCCTACCTTGTTAAATAAAGGTGAAATTAAAAAAATAAGAAAATGTGGATAAAGAGTTACTTGTCTAACAGAACACAGAGGGTGTACTTTAATGGAAGCCTATCAAATATAATTCAGTTAGAATGAGGAATTCCCCAGGGTGGCTGTTCAGGCCCCTTGCTTTTTCAATTTTAACTTTGAGTAAAGCCAGAGTTTGCTTTTCATACCCGATCATTCAGAGTTAGAGATAGCAGGTGCGGTAGAGAGAGAGTCCAAAACAGCAGGCCTGGGACAAGGTAGCACGTCCAATGAACATGTCAGGGTTCCATAGCTGCAGACAGAACAGTTGAAACTGGAGCAGCAGCATGACCAGGTGGACTGGGGACAGCAAGGAGTCATCAGAGAGAGAGGGAGAACGAGAAATAAAGAGAGAGAGAAAATTAGTGGGAACATACTTAAATTCACACAGGACACCGGATAAGACAGGAGAAATACTCCAGATATAACAGACTAACCCTAGACCGTCGACACAAACTATTGCAGAATAAATACTGGAGGCTGAGACAGGAGGGGTCAGGGAGACACTGTGGCCCTGTCCGACGATATCCCCGGACAGGGCCAAACAGGCAGTATATAACCCCACCCACTTTGCCAACCACCAACCTACTACCCTGAGACAAGGCTGAGAAGTCCTTACTGAAGACTCATATATTCAGTGGGTCATATGATTGAGTGTAGTCTGGCCCAGGAGTGGGAAGGTGAACGGAAAGGCTCTGGAGCAACGAACCGCCCTTGCTGTCTCTGCCTGGCCAGTTCCCCTCTTTCCACTGGGATTCTCTGCCTCTAACCCTATTACAGGGGCTGATTCACTGGCTTACTGGAGCTCTCTCATACCGTCCCTGGAGGGGGTGCGTCAACTGAGTGGGTTGATTCACTGCTGCGGTCATCCTGTCTGGGTTGGCGCCTTCCCCTTGGGTTGTGCCGTGGCGGAGATCTTTGTGGGCTATACTCAGCCTTGTCTCAGGATGGTAAGTTGGTGGTTGAAGATATCCCTCTAGTGGTGTGGGGGCTGTGCTTTGGCAAAGTGGGTGGGGTTATATCCTTCCTGTTTGACCCTGTCTGGGGGTGTCCTCGGATGGGGCCACAGTGTCTCCTGACCCCTCCTGTCTCAGCCTCCAGTATTTATGCTGCAGTAGTTTATGTGTCGGGGGGCTAGGGTCAGTTTGTTATTTCTGGAGTACTTCTCCTGTCCTATTCGGTGTGAATTTAAGTGTGCTCTCTCTAATTCTCTCTTTCTCTCTCTCTTTCTCTCTCTCGGAGGACCTGAGCCCTAGGACCATGCCTCAGGACTACCTGACATGATGACTACCTGACATGCTGTACCCAGTCCACCTGGCCGTGCTGCTGCTCCAGTTTCAACTGTTCTGCCTTATTATTATTGGACCATGCTGGTCATTTATGAACATTTGAACATCTTGGCCATGTTCTGTTATAATCTCCACCTGGCACAGCCAGAAGAGGACTGGCCACCCCACATAGCCTGGTTCCTCTCTAGGTTTCTTCCTAGGTTTTGGCCTTTCTAGGGAGTTTTTCCTAGCCACCGTGCTTCTACACCTGCATTGCTTGCTGTTTGGGGTTTTAGGCTGGGTTTCTGTACAGCGCTTTGAGATATCAGCTGATGTACGAAGGGCTATATAAATACATTTGATTTGAGTATAGCCCACAAAGATCTCCCCCACGGCACAAACCCGAGGGGGGCGCCAACCCGGACAGGAAGATCACGTCAGTGACTCAACCCACTCAAGTGATGCACCCCTCCTTGGGACAGCATGGAAGAGCACCAGTAAGCCAGTGACTCAGCTCCCGTAATAGGGTTAGAGGCAGAGAATCACAGTGGAGAGAGGGGACCCGTCCAGGCAGAGAGAGCAAGGGCAGTTCGTCGCTCCAGTGCCTTTCTGTTCACCTTCACACGCCTGGGCCAGACACACTCAATCATTGGACCTATTGAAGAGATGAGTCTTCAATAAAGACTTGAAGGTCGAGACCGAGTCTGCGTCTCTCACATGGATAGGCAGACCATTCCATAAAAAATGGAGCTCTATAGGAGAAAGCCTCCAGCTGTTTGCTTAGAAATTCTAGGGACACTAAGGAGGCCTGCGTCTTGTGACCGTAGTGTACGTGTAGGTATGTACGGCAGGACCAAATTGGAAAGATAGGTAGGAGCAAGCCCATGTCATGCTTTGTAGGTTAGCAGTAAAACCTTGAAATCAGCCCTTACCTTAACAGGAAGCCAGTGTAGAGAGGCTAGCACTGGAGTAATGTGATCACATTTTTGGGTTCTAGTCAAGATTGTAGCAGCCGTGTTTAGCACTCACTGAAGTTTATTTAGTGCTTTTACCTGGGTAGCCGGAAAGTAGAGCATTGCAGTAGTCTAATCTAGAAGTGACAAAAGTATGGACACATTTTTCTTCATCATATTTTGACAGAAAGTTTCTGATTTCTGCAATGTTATGAAGATGGTAAAAAGGTGTCCTTGAAATATTATTGATATGTTCGTCAAAAGAGAGATCAGGGTCCAGAGTAACACCAAGGTCCTTCATAGTTTTATTTGAGATGACTGTACAACCATCAAGATGAATTGTCAGATCCAACAGAAGATATCTTTGTTTTTTGGGACCTAGAACTAGCATCTCTGTTTTGTCCGAGTTTAAAAGTAAAACATTTGCCGCCATCCACTTACTTATGTCTGAAACATAGGCTTCCAGGGAGGGCAATGTTGGGGCTTCACCATGTTTCATTGAAATGTACAGCTGTGTATCAAATGACATCACCAAGAGGTAAAATATATAGTGAAAACAATAGTGGTCCTAAAACGGAACCATCCACAGAGACAAACTGATATCTTTCCGACAGATAAGATCTAAACCAGGCCAGAACTTGTCCGTGTAGACCAATGTGTGTTTCCAATCCCTCTAAACTAATGTGGTGATCAATGGAATCAAAAGCAGCACTAAGGTCTAGGACACGAGGACAGATGCAGAGCCTTGATCTGATGCCATTTAAAGGTAATTTACCACTTTCACGAGTGCAGTCTCAGTGCTATGATGGTAGGTGCAGACAAAGGATCCTCTTTGGGAAAGTCATATTCCTGGTCGTAGTGCTGGTTATGCTGGTAAGTTGACATCTCTCTGATATCCAATAGTTCTTCCCGGCTGTATGTAATAACACTTAAGGTTTTCTGGGCTAACAATGTAAGAATAATACATTAAAAGAAAATACTGCATGGTTTCCTAAGGACTGGAAGTGAAGCTGCCATCTCTATCGGCGCCATCTTGTTGGTCATCTCTGTATAACCGTATCAAGACCCACTGATTGATGCTAATTTATATAACCCTCTTAGGCCTCACTCCCCCCTATCTGAGATACCAACTGCAGCCCTCAACCTCCACATACAACATTCCGCCAGTCACATTCTCTTAAAGGTCCCCAAAGCACAAAGATCCCTAGGTCGCTCCACTTTCCAGTTTGCTGCAGCTAGCGACTGGAACGAGCTGCAAATAACACTCAAACTGGACAGCTTTATCTCCATCTCTTCATTCAAAGTCTCAATCATGGACACTCTTACTGACAGTTGTGGCTGCTTCGCGTGATTGTATTGTTGTCTCTACCTTCTTGCCCTTTGTGCTGTTGTCTGTGCCCAATAATGTTTGTACCATGTTTTGTGCTGCTACCATGTTGTGCTGCTGCCATGTTGTGTTCCTACCATGTTGTTGTCATGTTGTGTTGCTGCCATGCTATGTTACTGTCTTAGGTCTCTCTTTATGTAGTGTTGTCGTGTCTCTCTTGTCATGATGTGTGTTTTGTCCTATATATCTTTTTTTAATCCCAGCCCCCGTCCCCGCAGGAGGCCTTTTGCCTTTTGGTAGGCCGTCATTGTAAATAAGAATTTGTTTTTACCTGACTTGTCTACATACTATATAAAGGTTAAAAATAAATAAATAAATATTGTGTGACCAAAGTTTTGAACATGGTGATTAGCTGCCCCCTCTATTTCTCCAAGCTGAGTTAGCCACCTGTTGAACGTTAATGTTTAGCGGATGGCCGTATAAAACATATCGTCATGTGGTATGTGTGTGGATAAGTGTATATCTGAGTGGGGGTGTGTGTGTGTGTGTGTGAGTGCATGTGTGCTAAGGTGTGTGTCGACAGACAACCGCAGGGTACATGTGACTCGTCTAGTGCAGTAGTGCACAGGTAGAGGTTATTTGCATGCCCACTTACCACGTGCTTGCTTACTCTCACTTACAGTTCGCTGCCGCCGGCTAGCCCTTGTGCGTGATGCTGCTCCCCAATTCGGTACAAAGCCTCTCCATGACTAAGACTCCTGTCGGACCTCCTCGCGGCGACACACGTTAATTAACTGGTTGTCTTGAAACTCCAGGCTAACCGGCAGGGATCTCGGAGCAGCAGTGGGCCCCAGAGGTGCGTCTATACAGGCCCACCTCTATGTGAACACGCCCTGACAGCCACCAACCACTGCCCCACTGCCTTGTGGGTTGGTCTGATACGACAAAGCTGGCGGTGCGCAGTAGGTGGACGCCGACAGACTGGTGTTCCGGCAGCCTCCTGCAGCTGTGGAAGATACTAGTCGTCCTGGTTTCCCCCCCCTTGTCACTGGAATTTCACCTTCCTACAGTGAAGTAGGGCTGTTGGGGATTGTGCACCCTCAGCGGCACTTTAAATAACGTCCTTTGCCAGGTATCTACTTCTGACCTCTGTGAAGCCATCAACCGGAAACTGGACTAAAGTCTGGCGGCGTTGGGGTGTCTATTGACAGAGGCAGTAGTGAATGCACCAGTAGCCCTTAATCAGACCCCTGCACGCCAGCGGTACAGGGCTATTATGGTTGCCAGCAGCTGGGACTTGAGTGACAGCTGCTCTCGACAGACCCCTGTGTGACTGAGCAGCCCTATTTAGGAGCCACACTGCTCACCGCAGCTGGTGAGAGGCCTAGAAAAGGTGGCCTAAAAATTGCCCACTCTCTCCATCTTGGATAGGTTACATCTCCTATTGGGAGTTCCACTCAGCGCTCAAAAAATACTAAAGAAAATAATTCCCCTGATACTGGCGACATGGAACATCAGAACTCGTTGGACACTGATGATAGTAGCTATAGACCCCATCGGAGAACAGCTTTGATTTCTGCAGAACTAAGGATTAGTGTTGTCTGTGCCCAATAATGTTTGTACCAGGTGCTCAACATTGACATTGCTGCCCTGAGTGAGACCAGGTTTCTGGATGAAGGTTCCCTGACAGGGGAGGGAGAAGGTTACACCTTCACCTGAAGCACGGTGTGGGACTGGCAATTAAGAACAGCCTTCTACCCAGCCTCACCGAAACACCTGTCAGCATAAGTGAAAGACTCATGTCTCTCCATATCCCCCTAGCCAAGATGCGTTATGCTACTCTTCTCAGTGCATACCCACCAATGTTACCATCTAAAAATGGGGCTACAAGTCACTAGATGACGCCCTTCACCGCATCCCCAGGAAAGACAGGATCTTTCTGCTGGGTGACTTCAATGCTAGGGTGGGAAAGAACAACAGGATATGGAGCGGAGTGCTGAACAGTTGATTAACTGTCTAATCTGTTACGGTGCGTTTTGGTCCTAAACTTGGCACTCCGGTAACGCTTGCCATGCGGAAGCAGAGAGAACAGTCGATGACTTGGGTGACTGGAGTCTTTGACAATTTTTTTGGGCCTTCCTCTAACACCGCCTAGTATATAGGTCCTCGATTGCAGGAAGCTTGGTCCCAGTGATGTACTGGGCCGTACGCACTTCCCTCTGCAGCGCCTTACGGTCAGATGCAGAGCAGTTACCATACCAGGCAGTGGTACAACCGGTACAGCTGTAGACCTTTTTGAGGATCTGGGGACCCATGCCAAATCTTTTCAGTCTCCTGAGGGGGGAAAGATGTTGTCGTGCCCACTTCACAACTGTCTGTTTGGACCATGATAGTTTGTTGGTGATGTGGACACCAATGAACTTGAAACTCTCGACCCGCTCCACTACAGCCCTGTCAATGTTAATGGGGGCCTGTTCGGCCTTCCTTTTCCTGTAGTCCACGATAAGCTCCTTTGTCTTGCTCACATTGAGGGAGAGGTTATTGTCCTGGTCTCTGACCTCCTCCCTATTGGCTGTCTCGTTGTTGTCGGTGACCAGGCTTACCACAGATGTGTTATCAGAAAACATAATGATGGTGTTGGCGTCGTACTTGGCCATGCAGTCGTGGGTGAACAGGAATTACAGGAGGGGACTAGGCACGTACCCCTGAGGGGCCCCAGTGTTGAGGATCTGCGTGGCAGATGTGTTGTTGCCGACTATTACCACCTGGGGACGGCCCATCAGGAAGTCTAGGATCCAGTTGCAGAGGGAGGTGTTTAGTCCCAAGGTCCTTAGCATAGTGATGGGCTTTGTGGGCACTATGATTTTGAACGCAGAGCTGTTGACAATGAACAGCATTCTCACATACTGTAGGTGTTCCTTTTGTCCAGGTGGGAAAGGACAGTGTGGAGTGCGATTGAGATTGCGTCATCTGTGGATCTGTTGGGGCTGTATGCGATTTGGAGTTGGTCTAGTGTTTCCGGGATGATGGTGTTGATGTGAGGCATGACCAGCCTTTCAAAGCACTCCACGGCTACCGACATGAGTTGTACAGGGCGGTAGTCATTTAGGCAGGTTACCGTCGCTTCCTTGGGCAAAGTGCCAAGTGCAAGTAAATGGCGTCATGTCAAAGCAGCTCTGCTCTTCCTCTGGATCTCCACAAGGTTGTGTGCTCTCTCCTCTCCTGTACATACTATACACTAATGACTGTCATAGCGAATATGAAAACAACACGTTGTTTCCTCTCGTTGGGCATGATACATGTTGGGGATATTTTGGAAGAATTTGTTTTAAAACGTACTTTGTTAAAATCCCCTGCGACAATAAAGACTGCATCTGGGTAAGAGGATTCTTGCTGACTAATGTTCTTGTACAGTTCGCTAGGTTTTGCTTGTTTGCTTGTGGTGGTATGTCCACAGCTGTGATAATAACACACATTTTAGCATCAACAACTCCAGGTCGGATGAACAGATGTTTTCAACTTCGGTCCACCAGGAGTTGTTGATGAGGAAGCATACACCTCCCCCTACTGTTACCACAAACGCTCGATGAGGAAGCATACACCTCCCCCTACTGTTACCACAAACCGCCGTTCGATTCATACGGAAAATTGAAAGGTCGTCCAGTTGAGTCAAAAAACGTTATCTAGTAATGCCTTGTACTGTTAGAAAGCTCTGAATCTTATTATCGTTATCTAGTAATGCCTTATACTGTTAGAAAGCTCTGAATCTTAGTATCGTTATCTAGTAATGCCTTATACTGTTAGAACGCTCTGAATCTTATTATCGTTATCTAGTAATGCCTTATACTGTTAGAAAGCTCTGAATCTTATTATCGTTATCTAGTAATGCCTTATACTGTTAGAAAGCTCTGAATCTTATTATCGTTATCTAGTAATGCCTTATACTGTTAGAAAGCTCTGAATCTTATTATCGTTTTCTAGTAATGCCTTATTGTTAGAAAGCTCTGAATCTTAGCTTTTTGGGGTATTTATTGTTTATCTATAATTTGTATGCACTTTTATGCACTGCTATAATATAGTTTAATTTTCAAATGTTCAAATTGTTTTTAACCTTTATTTAACTAGGCAAGTCAGTTAAGAACAAATTCTTATTTACAATGACGACCTAACCCCAGCCAAACCTGGACGATGCTGGGCTAATTGTGCGCCGCCCTATGGGACTCACAGCCAGATGTGATGCAGCCTGGATTCAAACCAGGGACTACAGTGATGCCTCTTGCACTGAGATGCAGAGCCTTAGACCACTGCGCCACTCAATGTGTGTTTGTCATAGAACATAGATTTTGTGCCCTAAATAGATTTTTATTAAGAGCGCTTGTCAGTGTAATACTTAACACCTCTTGAGCTTCCAGTGAACATAAACATTACAGTGGGGTTAAAATCACAGAGCAGGGCAAAGGGCTCTGATATGCGATTTGACTGGGAGCCAGCACACCTTACGCTACCCTTCATCATGGGTTTAGAAACGTTGTGAATGCACACAAATTGACATATAGGCCTTGATTTTGGAAATATGGATGAATTTTAGGTAGTGTGTGTCTCTGGTTCTATGCATTCACTCACCATTAGGCTTATTATCTTGTTGAGAGGGAGCTGGTATTTTAGGCATTTTTTCAGGGTGCTTTCCCTCCCAGTCCCTGCCGTACCCCCAGAGCCGAACCCTCCCACTAGTTATTTATCCGGAGTGCAGTGGAAATGGCTGATTGTGCTCCTCAGAGACCCATTAGAACAGACGACCTGCCGCAGCCAGACACCACTCTGATTCATCATGCAAATCTGGAACATGGACACCGTGCGCAAGTACACCAGAGTCTGCTTTATTACACCAGTGTATCAGGAGCGAGCACAAAGTGTTGCTAATAACTCTGGACACCAGGATAGAAAAACACAAATAAGGAAATGGAAAACCAGCTGGTGGGTGGCTGTGTGGGAAGGTGCAACAGGCCCCAAATCAGTGAGGATTCTATTACCCAGCTTTGACATTCCCCGGCTTGGCTCCCCACCTCTGCCCTGTGCAGTAGCTAACCCAGGTACTTCTTGAATAGAGAGCAGGCTATGTTATTCTATCTTCATCTCTGGTGAAGGAGGTAATTTGCAAATAGGCTTCAGAATGTCGAGCGCCAGTGTTTCAGAGGCCCTTGACAGTTCTGAAATGAATTCCAATGGAAAACCCTTTAGAGTTGTGATATGAAAATGGACCAGTTGACTTGAAATTCCGGGGATAGTTCTGGACTGATATAAACAGTGTGTTTTTCTCATATTTAGCATGTCAGAGAATCCACTTCTGCTGATATATACAAATAATTGGGATTGAAGAGTGTATGTGCGAAGAACAGCCATCTTGATGACATGACTTAACTCAAAGTGCCTCTCCAAGTGCCTGTCCAAGATATGATACGCTTCACAACCTTTACTGTGACTCGGTCTGTGGGAAATTGCCTATTGCAACTGAAATCAACTATTCTCTTTCATGTTCTACTATAACCATCTCAACATTGCTTCAGTTGGCAACCGCTCATATATTAAACCCTGGATAGGGCTTGGGGCTGCGTTTCTATTGAGATCAGAGCATGTGCAAACCATTTTGCCTTCAAAACAAGAGCCTGGCTGAGGAAGTGCAGAGCTCCCTCAGATTTGCTGTGTGACAGTGATGTAGCAGTTATTTGGATGAAATAGATTCGGAACTGTTAAAAACTATTAATCGGCGAGTCACATGTGAGCGTTGTTTTTATTTCCTGACAAGTATTGCCATATTTTCCAATTGTCTAAGAAACATAAAAGTTACCGAAATATTAACAAACATTTGCAGTCTTTGCACGAATCACCCAAACGTGTCTTTCCTCAAATCATTTTCTCCAGCTAAAGTACTGAGAGGCGGTATTTCCAAGTAATTTCAATTTCAAACAGTCCTGATAGTTTCCCCACACGCCTGATTGTAATCAATCACTTTGGAGCTTTTGATTATATCAAGCGTTGATATCAGCAGCATATCCATACAGTATGGAGCTAAGATGCTTCCTCATATGAGTAAACGTACCAAACAAAACACAAGGCAGCACCTCAAATGGCCCTAATCAGAAGCAGTAAACTATATAGGGAATAGGGCGCCACTTGGAATGATGGTAACCTAGTTCTGCTGCTCTTCATCAAGGAGCATGAAGGGGAAAAGACCTGTCTCTACTGACACCAAAGGTTAAAACTCTCCTACTGCAAAAAGAGACAAATGAAAAGCTGTTGATTTGAGGCAGAAGAGCTGCAGACTGAAAAGGAAAATATTATTGACGAAATTGTATATCAATGTTCCCACCTTTTCACTGAAAACATAATCCATGGGAAACAATCCAAAGTAACCAGGTTTCCATCCAACTTTTTTATGCTTTAAGTCTATACTGTACATGTCGGATAAAACATGTCATGACAGGTCTGATGGAAACAGAAAACATTTCCTCAAAACTAAATATGCTAGACAATGTGGGATATTTTTGTGTTGGTACAATTAATTATGCGAGAAAGGTCAGTGGAAATGATTTTATGCTCAAATATTGATATAGTAACCATCATATCGAAGTAAATTTGGAGCTGTGCAATGACGTGTGGTCCTCCCACTGCGACTAGCCGGGAATGCATCCAGTCTGTTAGGCTACAGATGACATCAATTACGATTCACAGGGTGGTGAAAGTGCAAGGTGATGAGTTTGCACTTCTTTCCAATAAATATCGAGGGGCTTCTTCTGGTGAAATGATCATCAACGCTTGGCTGCCGTTTGACAAATAAAGATAAATCTACCTCTTTTGTCCATAATGATCTCATCATGTAGACTATGTGTGCTCTATAGCCAACAGCGAGCAGATACTATCTAGAGTGCACATGCCAATACCAGAGTGGGCACTCTCACCATAAACATTTTTTTTTTAGAAAACCATCAGTAGAGTTGAACATGTGATGGAAACCCATTTAACTTGTATTTTTTATTCAGTACATTTAACCGCAAAATTGTTTATGTGCACTACCTCGTCACGCACAGCCTTTGATCTGCAACTGGTCAATTTGGTGGGAAAATGCGCATATTGTTTTTATTTGCATGAAAATCTGTCACCAATTGGATGGAAACCTACAGTAGCTAGCGCAATGCATGTACACTTGTGTGATTTGATGAATGGAAATAGACATCTGTTTACAAAAAACCCAAAAAGTATGCCTAATGGCATTCAGTGATTACCATTGATTAGGCGATAATCCATGGATTTCACATGTCTGGGAATACAGATATACATATTTTGGTCACAGATACCTTAAAAATAAAAGGTAATGGCGTGGATTAGAAAACCAGTCACTGTCTGGTGTGACCACCGTTTGCCTCATGCGGCACGACACATCTCCTTCTCATAGAGTTGATTGTGGCCTGTAGAATGTTGTCCCACTCCTCTTCAATGGCTCTGCAACGTTTCTGGATATTGGCGGGAACTGGAACATGCTGTTGTACACGTCAATCCAGAGCATCCCAAACATGCTCAATTGGTGACATGTCTGCTGAGTATGCAGGCCATGGAAGAACTGGGACATTTTCAGTCTCCAGGAATTGTGTACAGATCCAGATCCTTGCAACATGGGGCCGTGCATTATCATGCTGAATGAAGCATGAAGTGAAGGCGGCGGATAACGGGCCTCAGCATCTCGTCATGGTATTTATGTGCCGTCAAATTGCCATCGATAAAATGTAATTGAGTTCATTGTCCTTAGCTTATGTCTGCTCATAACATAACGCAACCGCCACCATGGGGCACTCTCTTCACAATGCTGACATCAACAAACCGTTCGCCCACATGACGCCATACACGTTTATAGCGTTTAAACTGAGATTCATCCGTGAAGAGCACACTTCTCCTGTGTGCCAGTGGCCATCGAAGCTGAGCATTTGCCCACTGAAGTCGGTTACGACGCCGAACTGTGTTCAGGTCAAGACCCCGGTGAGGACGATGAGCTTGGCTCATAGAGACAACTAAACCAGATGAATCAATTATCTACTGAAATGTGACTGGTCTCAGACGATCCCACTGGGGAAGAAGCGTGGAGGTGTGGAGGTCCTGGGCTAGCATGGTTACACGTGGTCTGCAGTTGTGAGGCCAGTTGCACATACTACCAAATTCTCTAAAATTACATTGGAGATGGCTTATGATAGGAAATGAACATTCAATTATCTGGCAATAGCTCTAGTGGCCATTCCTGCAGTCAGCATACCAATTATGCTCCCTCAAAACTTGAGACATCTGTGGCATTGTGTTGTGTGACAAAACTGCACATTTTAGAGTGGCCTTTTATTTTCCCCAGCACAAAGTGCACCTCTGTAATGCTTATTCTGTTTAATCAGTTTATTGATATGCCACACCTGTCCGGTGGATAGAGTATATTGAAATGCTCACTAACAGGGATGTAAACACATTTGTGCACAACATGTGAGAGAAATGAGCTTTTTGTGTATATGGAACATTTCTGAAGTATTTTATTTCAGCTCATGAAACATGGGACCATCACTTTACATGTTGCGTTGATATTTTTGTTCAGTGTACATTTTTTTATTTTTTTTAAATCAATAGTACAAGATGACTCAATCAATGAGATGGATGTGCCTGTCTCTTAGACACCAACAGGTCAAACCTTGGAGGGAAGGAGTAGAGGGACAGTCTCAAAGTGTTTTCAACAGCCAGTCTGCTGCAATATTTACATTTTTTTTGCAGCAAGAGAGGAGTAGCTGGTCTCATATAAGTAGGTAGAATGAAAGGGGATTAACAACTTCACTGCCATCTCACTGAGTTGCGGGTATTCTCCGCTGCTGAACAGCCAGAACATGGAAAGGCGCATCTCAATAAAACGACTGTGCAGACCTTGGTCACAGGACATCTCCAATAGTTTATCCTGAAGAACCGGTGAGAATATGTGAGTCTCTTCAGTGCTGGTGAATGGATTATGCATCCACTGCTTTCCGGGCGTGGGTCAGATTGTGAGGGGAAGTAATCCTCGAATTTGAGCAGATTTGGCTCAGATGTGACCCCATCAATTTAAGCATGTGATCTATGTCCACATCACCCTCGTCAGCCAGAGTTGAAGATAGGGGGAACATATTGAAAATTCCTCTATACAGTCGGTCTCTGCAGACACTCTGCTATTTCTTGAAAGCGGCAATTTTATAGTTTGCCTGGAAAATGTCACTTGGACATCCCTGTATGGATAAATTCAGTTGGTTGAAATGGTCAAGTACTGTATATCAGAGAGGTATGCAAGTTTAGTAAATCATTAATTGTCTTGAAGGTGCAGAGCTAGATCTGATTTATTTTGGGTGTGAAATCAGTTCATTAACCCTCCTGATCCCTCTCCCCCTTGCGAGCCAGCACGTAAAAGCAGGTGACAGTGATCAGCCCCCATTTCCTCGCAGCAAAAATGTGAGAGTTGGTAGCGTTTGCCTTTATGAAGTTGACCATCTTAACAACATTATTAAGGACCTCGTTGAGTTCAGGAGATAAGCGCTTTGATGCCAGCACGTCGCAGTGAATGACACAGTGCCATGCCTGTGCAAAGGGAGACATCATGGCAGCAGCCCCATCGGTACAAATCCCAAAACAATGGTCCCATTGTAATCCATGTTCCTTTATTCCTTTATTGGATTGCAAACCAATTTGATGCGGGGTCTGTCTAAAACATGTGATTCAATATCATCTGCCATATGACAGTGTCATTGGAAAGTGGGATTTCACTGATCTTTGTAGCAGCAGTTGGGCCTAAAACCTCTCGGCAACCGTCCACGACTGAGGGGATGACCAGCTTCTCACCTATAGTGAAAGGAGCCTGGTACATGGAAATGTTATGTGAGAGTAAGTATGAAGCCTTCAGTAAACTCTCGTTGTCTTGGAAATTATTGTGCAGCATTTTTGTTTGGTCGGTCATCAAATATTTTTTTCATAAAAAACAAATCTGGTTTATCCTTGAGATGTGGATGTTTTGTTTCTAAATTTTGATGGCGTCATAGCATCTCTGTGAAGGCTTGTCTGACATATCACACAGACCGATTTTTGCTGGCAGCTGTCATTTGAAACAAATCCAAACTTGATGTAGCATGGATCGTACTTACGAGGGAATGGATGATACTTTTTTGCTTCAGGTTAGTTTGTTGGGTCCACTTCTTTCGCATAACGTTTTTTATCTAGTCGTTTTTGTTTAGAGCAGGCCATGGCTATAGGTCGTTTGGTTAGTTAACAGGGAGAGACAGCATGCAGGTTGCGCAGCAGGGCTAGTTTGTGTGTGCTTGTGCATGTGTGTTTGGTGTAGCTGTACTTCATCATGGCAACACAATTTCTTTACTGCAGCATGCATAGTTCAGCACATTGAGCAAGTAGGCCTACGGCATGTATTTATTCAAGTCAAATATTGTGTGGACCCAAATGCAAAAAAACATATTCAAGACAAATATTCTATGGACCGTCTAGCATTCCTCCACGTGTGGACCGGACAGGGGTTTGAGAAAGGCTTGTCTAAATAACAAAATTGGCTAGTTTGCCTGGCTGTAAATATCCTGCTGCTCTGATTGGATAGAGTGAACCTGTATTTCTCCATCCACTCACTTCATAATTTCATCCGATCACCTTTCCTCACATGTTTTTGGTCTGATCATTTAGATTGCTGTTGCCTGCTACTATGAATAATCACATGGCGAGGACGTTTGCTATCAATGTGTACAATATCTAGTGGGGCAAGGGTAGGGAAAAAAAGAAGAAACGCTAATGCACATTCTGACTGAGTGACAGCAAACTTGGCTGCCCTCTGCAAGTTGAGGACACAGACACACACTCACCCACCCCTCTGCGCACGGCTCCTAATCTGCAGCTTTTTTTGCAGTGAGAACGTGCAGAGAGTTATTTTGCCAACATCTATTTAGGCATATTAAAACACTTGGTTTTTCATATCATGAGTATCACCCGAGACGACTATCAACTGATATTACGGATACGAATACGAACATGACCATGTCGCCACACCTCTATTCTGGATAAGGGAGGAGGGGATTGGGTGACAGACAATGTGACACATTCAATACAGCTTTGCACACTTGCCTGCATATAGCTGATCTGGGGTGTAATCATTAAAACGTTCCCTTTTGCTACTGAAACTAGAGTTTCTATTGGACAAACATTTTGCAACAAAATTGGCAGACTGAATACACCCCTGATCACCCTCACGCACAGTTCACTTTCATAGCAGCCGCATACAGCATCATCACTTTGCTCATTGTATAAATACATGCTCTCCCCCCGCTCACCTTTTTTCTTCACTTGTGGCTAGCTTTCTGTGACCAGGCGCATACATTTCTTCAAGCCAAACTTTCATGCCATAACGGCTAAGCTCTACAGAGCCTACATACAATAGTTGTCACCATATTAACGTTATAGTCAACAAACTAGAACAAACCCACAATCAAATGCCAGCTAGCTAATATTGTTTGAGTCAGGTTATTGAGTCATCTAAATTAGCTGCATTAGCTAAGTGAAAGGTAAATTAAGAAGAAACATTTTACAATAAAATATAGCCAACTCTCTCGCTCTCTCTACTGCTTCTCCTTAATATTTTAAGAAATGAATTTCTTTAAAATTCTTCAACTATTGTTTGTCTCTCTTTGAATCAACTACTCACCACACTTTATGCACTGCAGTGCTATCTAGCTGTAGCTTATGCTTTCAGTACTAGATTCATTCTCTGATCCTTTGATTGGATGGGCAGCATGTCGGTTCATACTGCAAGAGCTCTGATAGGTTGCAGGACGTCCTCCAGAACTCTTCATAATTACTGTGTAAGTCTATGGAAGGGGGTGAGAACCATGAGCCTCCTAGGTTTTGTATTGAAGTCAATTTACCTAAAGGAGGTTGGAAAATACCTTTCCTCCGGCTACACCATGGTACTACCCTACAGAGTGCTGCTGAGGCTGCTGTAGACATTCATTACAAAACAGTGTGTTTTAATCTGATATTTGATGACGTGAATATATTTAGTGTAGTTTTATCTAAAAAGGATAACCTATTTTATTATTGTCCTCCCCTTCCTCCTCTGAGGAGCCTCCACTGATCAGAGGTACTGTAGTGTATTCCATTCATCATAGAAGATAATTGAACTGGTTAATTGTATCATTCCATTTTCTAGAGAGAGAGCAAGGAGCAGATCTGGAAGCAATCATATTTGCCAAAATATTTTTCACTTTTCTCTCTGTTTAAAACGGCATTGTGGCGCTGAATAAGAACAGGCGGTTAACTCCTTACTAACCCAGCCATTAAGCTGTCAGTGTAAAACCGGCAATATTTCTTCATTAGCTTGAGAAACCCAGAGTGCTTTACAGGGCTTAGAGACCTTTTAACCACCATGAGAGACCAGGCCTTAATGACTGTGTCCTGTATACACCACCAGCTTCTCTTTGTGAATGCTTAATGGCCTCCTTGAAAATATCAGGCTTTTGGTGTATTTCTTTTCTTCTTCTTGCGTGATGTGAATCATTCCTCTGTTACTCGTGGGATTGTGGGGCACACTAACCATGACGTTACATCTTAATTACAGGACCCCTCCTCTGCACTCGTTCCAGACTTTTTCACTTTTTAACTGGACTCATGGAGTTTGTTGAGGTTTGAATTGCTTCGTTTGTGTAGTGCATTCATGATGCAGTTTGTATCTGAGCTGATGCTCCAGGCGTTCTGTCTAACCACTTACTCCAACATCCCGAGGCTTGACATTTTACCAATAGTATTGAGATTGTAATTGAAATGGATCCCTCCACTTCTCCCCATCCTCTGGAATAGGCCACAAACACAGCTTGCCAAACCGACACACAATCTGATGCACATTTTTACACTTAAGGTGCTGAATGTATTAGAGCAGATATAAATCATTTCTCTGCATAAAATAACTTTTTAAAAAGCATTCCATGCAGTCCTATTGGTCACATTTACTTTTGGATAAGTTTGAACCAACTATTTAGTTCGCTATGGTGGTTGCCTTTTAGTATTCAGGGTAACACTTTTAACAGAGTAATACCTTTCAAGAACATAATTATGATTGATAAGTGAGAGAAGGAAATAGGGCCAGAGTACCACATTCAAAAGATTTGAGTGTCGCCTAGACTCTAATGCAGCCGGTTACGTGGACATTCTTAACTTCATGTGTAACAACAGATACAGTAATTGGTAAGGTCAGGGAAATTGAATTAACGGTCTGGTAATTAAATCTATAATGAAAGGATTGAGGCGTTTGGTGTCAGGGATCCCATGGGAGTGGTTCACCAAATCATTACCGGTTAGATACATGGAAGGGGATTTCCTGTAGATATGCAAAATAACCAGAAAACCTGCATGTTCCTTAGGGGGAGAAGAGCACACGAGGCCAAACACATCATGACTTTGCTGGTAAAGACTAAAGATCCGGTGAAGATAACAATTATGTTTGAATTGATCAATGATAATATAAGGAATCAAATCAAATTGTGGATACTGTATCTACTGAAATATAGTATGGTAATGTTAGGAGAGCCCCTCCTGCTGATTTATCATGTCAACTGTACATTTTCAAACCTAAAACAAAAAGCAGAATTTAAGAGACTTCTAGGATGTGCTGTGGAGGTATAACAGCAATTACTATGTTACAGTTACATTTAATCTAATTTTGAAACAGCTGTGTTTTGCCTTCAGATATGGTGTCACGCCCTGGCCATAGAGAGGCTTTTATTCTCTATTTTGGTTAGGCCAGGGTGTGACTAGGGTGGGCATTCATTTTCTGTTTTGTGTCTTTCTGCACCAGACAGAACTGTTTCGGTTTTTGTTCATTCTCTTTGTTATTTTGGTTAATCAGTGTTCAGTTCCAATAATAAAAGATGAACACGTACCACGCTGCACCTTGGTCCTCACCTTCTTCCACCAACAGCCGTTACATATGGGCTAGCTATACTATCCACTTCATGCAGCTGCTTCTAGATTCCAGACTTTCTATTGGATGTTTGATAAGAGTAAATCATGTTGGTAACTCTTTATTTGGATAGTCTATCTCTAGATTATCTATAGACTATCAGTAACATTTCAACCAACTATCTACTAACCCTTATTCTAAACCTAACCTTAACCGTAGCTTATCACCAGATAGTTTGTTGATAGTATGGCCATCTGTAGCGCATTTACAAATGGATGATCTGGACTATCCAAAGAAAGTGTTACCAATATACACAACTCTAGTTTTGCCAATTAGCTAATTGGAAACTGGGGAAGATTAGGTGGCCAAATTGGGAATTTAGCCAGGACACCGGGGTTAACACCCCTACTCTTACAATAAGTGCCATGGGATCTTTAGTGACCACAGAGAGTCAGGACACTCGTTTAACATCCCATCCGAAAGACAGCACCCTACACAGGGCAATGTCCCAATCACTGCTCTGAGAATTTATTACATTTTTGTCCAGAAGAAAGAGTGCTGCTGGCTATTATTCAATTTCGATAGTACATTTAGGAAGTCTAGAATACATAGTAGTCTCTCATTAGACCATTCTTGCCAACTTTCAAATAACAGCAGCCATAGGTACCTCAAAACACAATTTAGCTAATGGCATTGTAAAAACTGTATCAATCCCCAAAAGTTACAAGCAGAGAATTTTACAAGGTGAAACATTTACAAATTTATAGAGGTGAAAAACATGTTCTTTGTTATCGCACTGAGCGCATCAAAGAGTGTTTTGTTTGAGTGATGTTTTTTAATGACCCCAGGTAGAACGTGCTATTTACACAGACCATGCCTTTGTCCTTTACACCCACACCTGGACGAAAGAAACAGAGAAAAGTGTGGAGGTGCAGCAGAAGCATGGCTGGCCTGGTCTGTTTAGATCAAAGGCTTCTGTTCTCCCTCTGTTTCTCTACACATATGCGTAACCACAGCCAATTACTCAGGTTCTACCTAAACAATGCATGTGAAAGACCCATTCACCATTCACAGCCATACCCCACATGCTCACATACTCTAAACATGCACATCCACTGCAGTTTTGGCCATTCTAACATTCCCATGATTCAATTGACTTTGTGTTTGTCCCCACCGGTGTTGTAGATCAAACTTGTAGCAGAGGATCAGTGATGCGTGGGGATTTAAGTGCTATACCAGTTGCTTGACCTCTGACCTAAGAAACAATGTCCAGTGAGTATCAGTGATGAAAGAGTGGGAAAAATGCTCCTCGTAATTATGTACGCCCCACACTTCCTGGAAGTCCCCAGAGATCGTAAATCATTGTTGGGTCAGTTAGCTAAAACATATGAGTTAATACGACGTCAACAAAAATGACCCTTAGAATAAACATCTGTGTACCATAGCGAATATACTTCTCTATTAGGCTCACGAGCTGGAGCACACATGTGGAAGGAAAGGTACCTATGTGATTCATGAATGACAAGAAAGAAGCCATATGGATAGCAGATAAAAAAGCTGAGCTGGGATTGTTAAATCTATTCAGGTATGTGTGGACTTTCATAATCATTGGATTATGTGGAGACAAAACATTTTAATGAAAAGTAATCTATACGCTACATTGGCACTTGTGTGACTGAAGCATACGTAGATCTGAAACGTGTTCTGATCCCTATCCAATTCCAAAGCCTCCCATTATACTGAATAAATGATACTGTAAATCACCAGGGTAAACATAACCAATCGCAGCTATAGCTGCCTCCCTGCTTGGCATACAGTATGTGAAATAGGCAGGATAAATAGTATTGGACAAATAATATACTGAACAAAAATATAAACACAACATGCAGCAATTTCAACTATTTTACTGAGTTACAGTTCATATGAGGAAATCAGTCAATTGAAATAGATTCATTAGGCCTGAATCTATGGTTTTCACGACTGGGCAGGGGCGCAGCCATGGGTGGGCCTGGGAGGGCATAGGCCCACCCACTGGGGAGCCAAGCCTAGCCAATCAGAATTACTTTTTCTACACAAAAGGTCTTCGTTACAGACAGAAATACTCCTCAGTTTCATCAGCTGTCCGGGTGGCTGGTCTCAGACGATCCCGCAGGTGACGAAGATGTGGAGGTCCTGGGCCGACGTGGTTACACGAGGTCTGCGCTTGTGAGGCCGGTTGAATTTATTGCTAAATTCTCTAAAATGACATTGGAGGTGGCTTACGGTAGAGAAATTAACATTAAATGATTTCGCAACAGCTCTGGTGGAGATTCCTGCAGTCAGCATGCCAATTGCACATCTCAAAATTTTAGACATCTGTGGTATTGTGTTGGGTGACAAAAGTGCACATTTTAGGGTGGTCTTTTATTATCTCCAGTACAAGGTGCACCTGTGTAAGGATCATGCTCTTTGATCATATTATTGATATCCCACACCTGTCAGGTGGATGGATTATCTTGGCAAAGGAGAAACCCTCACTAAAAGGGATGTAAACAAATTTGTGCACAAAATTTGAGAGAAATAAGCTTTTTATAAAGATTTCTGGGATCTTTATTTCAGCTCATGAAACATGGGACCAACACTTTACATGTTGCGTTTATATTTTTGTTATTATATTAGTATATTAGTTAGTATATTAGTTTGGGATGTTTGAGAGATGAGCTGTTACATCACCTGGGAATTTTCTGAACCATTATCTAAGAAGATATGTGGAATATTATTGCCTGATTAGTTAATCACGTGGGTTTCCACCTTCCCAGATAGACAAACATGATTTAAACCTGACACTTATTCAGTGTGTGATCTACTGCCTGCTATATAATACATGAATCAAACGTTATGCGTTTTCTCATAGCAAGATGCCAAGAGATGTATTTTAGTTCCTGACCTCATCAAAAAAAAGGGAGAACATGGTGCATCTGTGTTTTTTATCATCATCTCCCATCTTTTCCCTGGATAGTTCCTTTCACGAGTCATAATTTTTTCGATAAAAAATCTGGAGGCAGGTTCTGGTTTAACCATCAAGTTTAACAGAGGTCTAGGGCATAGACAGAACACGCCCAGAGTTTAGGAAATAAATGCAGCTTATCACTTTAAAGGCCCCCAGTGGTATGGAAGCTCCAGTTCTTATAAACATGAAATAGCTGGAAGGAGTCTCATGGCATAGGAACAGACATTCATCAGGCCATGGTATTGCTGAGAGACAGCACTGGCCATCTGAGTGGACATGATGGATATTTTTATTCCATGACTTCAGCACTTGCCAAGTAGGGTTGAAAGTGTACGCCTGAAGAAAGAATACATTCTGAGGCATGTGTTATTTGTGTGTTATTTATGCTGAATCTGAAACATGAATTCAAGTTAGCTAAAGTTATATCAAGACCACACAAACACCAATATCTCCCTGTATTTGAGCTAGATCACGATTAAAGGTATGATGCACACAAGGGTAGACGTTTACAGAACTGAAAGCACATTGGTCAACAAGAAGTGTTCATGATTAGGGCTAGGATCAATCTGACAGGCATAAACTCCAGGGGCCTCATTTATCAATCATGAGTTGGCACAAATCTGTGCATAAACCATGCGTGGGATCATTTCCATGCAAAGGGTGAGATTTATCAAACAGTGCAAAGTGGTGGAATAAGGGAACTGCTTGTCAAGCATAGAATGTGGAAAATATATGTTGAAAATGTGTGAAATTGTGAGAGTAATAATTAATAATTAAGTTTTCAATTGTGAATTCATGCAACATGTCTTGACAGGCTATGTATAATTCAACCACAATGCATTTGTTAAGATAATAATCCATATAAAGTACATTTGTTAAATTAGAGGCACTTGTGAAAGTGAAACCATTGTTGAAATACTATAAAGACACTTTTATCGGATCTTTGCAAGGATTAAAATACTGAGCCACATGTATTGAATTCAAAATAAAATAAATCGTGAACATGAAAAAAAAAGTTGAGAATGTAAATATTATATTTCCGAGGATGGGTGAAATAATGGATGTGGAAATCAAAAACCCAACAATTTAAAGCAAAATGTATAGAATTGTAAACAAAAATAAGACATCAAAAGCTAACCCCAAATACTTGTAAGTAAATAATTTTTAAGTGGGAGCAAAACTCTATGAAAAAGAACAAAAATTGTTTTTGGTTAAACTTTCCCAGCAACCAATCCTATTGAATACAATTTGCCTACGATCTTGCCTACATGTACTGTACTACCTTTTGGTTACGCTACTCGTACCTTTTTTTTGCTTTCAATGTCTATTTCTTTGCTTTCACTGCCAGTCTTTTTGATTGCGAGTTTTGACATTATTTTTTTGTGAAGGGTGGGGTTTACAGGGAGGCGTAGTCAATGAGTCTCCACAGGTCCGCTAGTTTTGGAGTGACGGTTCGTCTTAACCCAATCGATGAACATGATAGACAGGTTTTTTTTCTATTGCCTACTTAACTAGACGGTCTGACAAAACATCTAACTACTTAGGTAAATATATGAATTACCTGACGCACTATGTTCAGTGCAGGTGTTGGTAACCAGTTCGCCATACACCTGCGCCGAACGTTGTGAAACAGGTATTTAATATGTTTACCTAAGTAGTTAGATGGTTTGTCATTAAATGTATTAGATAGAAATGCTTCTAATATCCGTACATTATTGACTCGTGACTGAGAATTTTGAAGTACGTTAACTAAACCCCTAAAACCAGGTGACGTCAGACCGTCTACTTAAGTAACGCAATAGAAAAAAAGCCTGTCTATCATGTTCATTGATTGGGTTAAGACGAACCGTCACTCCAAAACTAGCAGACCAATGGAGACTCATTGTCTATGCCTCCCTCTAAACCCGCCCTTCATGGACAATAATGCCAAAACTCAACAATCGAAAAGACTGGCAATGAAAGCAAAATTACGAGTACCGTAACCAAAATGTTGTACATGCAGCCAAGAGCGTAGGCAAAATCTATTCAGTAGGATTGGTTGCTGGGAAAGTTTAAGCAGAAACTATTTTTGCATTCGTTTTGAAATATATTTTTTGCTTTTGCTTTTGATGTCTTCTTTTTGTTTACAATTCTATACATTTTGCTTTCAATTGTTGGGTTTGTGATTTCAACATCCATTATTTCACTCATCCTCGAAAATATAATGTTTACTTTCTCAACTTTATTTTTCACGATTTATTTGACTTTGAATTCAATACATACGGCATGAAATATTTAAATATTAAATATATTTAAATATTTAAAACCTACTTTGAAAGGCAAACACATGCCATTGTGGTGTACACTAATGCGCTATCCACTCTTGTGTTTTTGGCCAAGGGCACTTTTCAGTGGGAGCTTGCCGATTGGCATCGTACATCCCTCGACAAGCCAGTGTTTTGGATGCAATCATCAGCCAAACAAACTCTTAACATTCCATTTCCATACATCATCGCACAACAGGTTGAAGTCAAGAGGGGTTTCTTTGCCATCAATGGGTTCTGAAATACGAACGGAGCAATAGACGGCACCCACATCACCATAAAAGCACCATCCCAAAACAAGTTGAACTATGTGAACAGAAAAGGCTTCCACACTTAATGTGCTAGGTGATAGGTTATGTATGCTTAGAAAGGTTATGTATGCTTAGAAAACGCTGCTGAATGTGGGTGCAAGGTGGCCAGGTGGAACACACAACTAGTTCATTCTGCAGAACAACAATGTTGGTGCCTTGCGAAAGTATTCGGCCCCCTTGAACTTTGCAACCTTTTGCCACATTTCAGGCTTCAAACATAAAGATATAAAACTGTATTTTTTTGTGAAGAATCAACAACAAGTGGGACACAATCATGAAGTGGAACGACATTTATTGGATATTTCAAACTTTTTGAACAAATCAAAAACTGAAAAGTTGGGCGTGCAAAATTATTCAGCCCCCTTAAGTTATTACTTTGTAGCGCCACCTTTTGCTGCGATTACAGCTGTAAGTCGCTTGGGGTATGTCTCTATCAGTTTTGCACATCGAGAGACTGAAATTTTTTCCCATTCCTCCTTGCAAAACAGCTCGAGCTCAGTGAGGTTGGATGGAGAGCATTTGTGAACAGCAGTTTTCAGTTCTTTCCACAGATTCTCGATTGGATTCAGGTCTGGACTTTGACTTGGCCATTCTAACACCTGGATATGTTTATTATTGAACCATTCCATTGTAGATTTTGCTTTATGTTTTGGATCATTGTCTTGTTGGAAGACAAATCTCCGTCCCAGTCTCAGGTCTTTTGCAGACTCCATGAGGTTTTCTTCCAGAATGGTCCTGTATTTGGCTCCATCCATCTTCCCATCAATTTTAACCATCTTCCCTGTCCCTGTTGAAGAAAAGCAGGCCCAAACCATGATGCTGCCACCACCATGTTTGACAGTGGGGATGGTGTGTTCAGGGTGATGAGCTGTGTTGCTTTTACACCAAACATAACGTTTTGCATTGTTGCCAAAAAGTTCAATTTTGGTTTCATCTGACCAGAGCACCTTCTTCCACATGTTTGGTGTGTCTCCCAGGTGCCTTGTGGAAAACTTTAAACGACACTTTTTATGGATATCTTTAAGAAATGGCTTTCTTCTTGCCACTCTTCCATAAAGGCCAGATTTGTGCAATATACGACTGATTGTTGTCCTATGGACAGAGTCTCCCACCTCAGCTGTAGATCTCTGCAGTTCATCCAGAGTGATCATGGGCCTCTTGGCTGCATCTCTGATCAGTCTTCTCCTTGTATGAGCTGAAAGTTTAGAGGGACGGCCAGGTCTTGGTAGATTTGCAGTGGTCTGATACTCCTTCCATTTCAATATTATCGCTTGCACAGTGCTCCTTGGGATGTTTAAAGCTTGGGAAATCTTTTTGTATCCAAATCCGGCTTTAAACTTCTTCACAACAGTATCTCGGACCTGCCTGGTGTGTTCCTTGTTCTTCATGATGCTCTCTGTGCTTTTAACGGACCTCTGAGACTATCACAGTGCAGGTGCATATATACGGAGACTTGATTACACACAGGTGGATTGTATTTATCATCATTAGTCATTTAGGTCAACATTGGATCATTCAGAGATCCTCACTGAACTTCTGGAGAGAGTTTGCTGCACTGAAAGTAAAGGGGCTGAATAATTTTGCACGCCCAATTTTTCAGTTTTTGATTTGTTAAAAAAGTTTGAAAAATCCAATAAATGTCATTCCACTTCATGATTGTGTCCCACTTGTTGTTGATTCTTCACAAAAAAATACAGTTTTATTGCTTTATGTTTGAAGCCTGAAATGTGGCAAAAGGGCGCAAAGTTCAAGGGGGCCGAATACTTTCGCAAGGCACTGTATATGCCTACAGGAGGGAGCTCTTGAGGATGGATGGCTTATGGGTGAGTTTGAAGTATATTTGCCATTGCTAAAGCAACTTGTCCTAATTGTCCTAATGTTCCTCTCTTTGTAGCTATGTTTTTGTTTGTACTGGTCAAACCACAACAAAGCGATCCAAATAAAACATTTTGGTTGTACTCAATCAATGGGAGGGGAGGGGAGGACGGCTCTTAATGATGGCTGGAATGGAGTCAATTTCATGGCATCGAACACATCAAACATGGTTTCCATATGGTTGATACCATTCCATTGACTCCATTACAGACATTATAATGAGCCATCCTCCCCTCAGCAGCCTCCACTGACTAGAACCTCTATTTCAGTCTCTGAAAAGTTTTTCTTCCTTATCTTTTTTTGTTTGCACCTTTGTATTTCATGGTATGACGTTGAAGGTTCCCCACGGGTTTTAAAGGGATGATTTTTGACCATATATGCTTAATTAGGCGCGTTTCAAAATGCAAATAGCCAAGTTCCTGCAAGAGCACTGAGGCTGAGAGCAATTGGTATTTTATCAATGGTTCTCCTACCAGTGTGCATGTCATGCTCATAGGATTGTTTGATAAATAACACCTTTTCTATGCGTACAAACATTCTAAATTCCATCCATAAGTAGTATTTTAGAATAGTTTCTATGCCATATTGATAAATGAGGCCCCGGGTCCTAGTTCACAAGCTCATGCAGGAAAAGCTCCTTGCCCTAATCATAAGATTTATAATCCCATATAGAACTCTTGTCCTCCATCAGAGATGCAGCTGATGAGGATATGAGCTGGCTGGAATGGAATGGACTGGAGAGAGGACTGTGACTGTAGTCAGACTAGTCTGAAGAGTCCACCATGGAGACCCCAGTCCCCAGGGTCCCACAAATTCACAGCCAATCCAAACATTTTGATGTGTCCGACACTTATTCATTGAAGTAAATAGCTTGGACCTTAGCCACGGTCAAAAAGTGACATGTACATTTGAACTAGACTAGAACGTTGTAGTCTGGTGTGATGAACATTGTTTAACTTTTACTTATTCACTGCTGGCCTATAAGAGTTATAAGTATCAACCACATGTATTTATAAAGCCCTTTTTACATCAGCTGATATCACAAAGTGCTTATACAGAAACCCAGCCTAAAATCTCCCTAAAAAGGCAGGAACCTAGGAAGAAACCGAAAGAGGAACCAGGCTCTGAGGGGTGGCCAGTCCACTTCTGTCTGTGCCGGTGGAGATTATAAGAGTGCATGGCCATTAAGGCCAGATCGTTCTTCAAGATGTTCAAGCGTTCAAAGATGACCAGCAGTGTCAAATAATAATCACAGTGGTTATAGAGGGTGCAACAGGTCAGCACCTCAGGAATAAATGTCAGTTAGCTTTTCATAACCGAGCATTCAGAGGTAGAGAGGTAAGGAGAGAGAGAGAAGAAACAGCCGGTCCGGGATATATTAGCAGGTCCAGTGAAAAGGTCAGGGTTTCATAGCCTCAGGCAGAACAACAGAAACTGGATCAGCAGCACGACCAGGTGGACTGGGGATGGGGACAAGGACTGCCAGGAGTCATCAGACCATCCTGAGGCATGGTCCTAGGGTTCAGGTCCTCTGGGAGGGGGGAGAGAGAGAGCATACTTAAGATCACACAGGTCATCAGATAAGGCAGGAGAAATACACCAGATAGGACAGACTGACCCTAGCCCCCCGGCACATAGACTTTTGCAGCATAGATACTGGGGATTGAGACAGCGAGGGTCGGGGGACACTGTGGCCTCGTCCGACGATACCCCTGGACAAGGCCAACCAGGCAGGATATAACCCCACCCACTTTACCAAAACACAGGCCCTACTGTACACCACCAGAGTGATATCAACAGACCACCAACTTACTATCATGAGACAAGGCTGATTTAAAGCCCACAAATATTTCTGCCACCACACGAGCCCGAGGGTGTGTAACACCGGACAAGAAGTTAACATAAGTGACTCAATGCACTCAAGTCGAGTATAGCGGAAAAATCCTGGCAAGACTTGATGAACCCCTCCTATGAGAGAGCACTTGCAAACCAGTGACTCAACCCTCGTAATAAGGTCAGAGGCAGAGAATCACAGTGGAGAGCCGGCCAGGCAGAGACAGCAAAGGTATTTCGGCACTCCAGTGCCTTGCCGTTCCCCTTTGCACCCCTGGGCCAGACTACACTCAATCATAGGACCTACTGAAGAGAAGAGTCTTCAGTAAAGACTTAAAGGTTGAGACAGAGTCTGCGTCTCTCACATGGATGAGCAGACCATTCCATAAAAGTTGAGCTCTATAGGAGAAAGACCTGCCTACAGCTGTTTGCTTAGAAATTCTATGAACAATAAGGAGACCTGAGTCTTGAAACCGTAGAATATATGTAGGTATGTACGGCAGGACCAAATCGGAGCAATAGGTAGGAGCAAGTCCATGTAATGTTTTGTAGGTTACAAGTAAAACCTTGAAATCAGCCCAGGCCTTAACAAGAAGCCAGAGGCTAGAACTAGAGTGATATTATATAACTTTGGGGTTGTAGTCAAGATTCTAGCAGCCGTATTTAGCATTAGCTGATTTAGTGCTTTATCCAGGTATCCGGAGAGTAGAGCATTGCAGTAGTCTAATCTAGAAGTGACAAAAGCATGGATTAGCTTTTCTGCATTATTTTGAGACAAAAATGATCAGATTTTTGTAATGGTACAAAACTGCTCTTGTAATATTTTGATATGTTTGTCAAAAGAAAGATCTGGGTCCAGAGTAACGCAGAGGTCTTTTAGTTTTATTTGAGATGACGATAACCATCAAGTGGAAGTGTCAGATCAAACAGGAGATCTCTTTGTTTCTTGGGACTTAGAACTAGCATCTCTGTTTTGAAAGAATTATGCCATCCACTTACTTATGTCTGAAACCCAGGCTTCCAGTTTAGGCAATTTTGGGGCTTCACCATGTGTCATCAAAATGTATAGCTGTGTGTCACCTGCATAGCAGTGAAAGTTGACATTGTGTTTCCATATGATATCACCAAGAGGTAGCATATATGGTAGCTTACCATATATTTGTCAGAGGACAAACCATAACCAGGGAGGATCTGATATCTTTCCGACAGATAAGATCTAAACCAGGCAAGATCTTGTTTGCATAGACAAATTTGGGTTTCCAATCTCTCCAAAAGAATGTGGTGATTGACTGTGTCGTAAGCAGCACTAAGGTCTACGAGCACAAGGACAGATGCAGAGCCTTGGACTGACGCCATTAAAAGTAATTTACCACATTCACGATTTTGGTCTCAGTACCATGACGGGGTCTAATACCAGACTGGAGTGTTTTGTATACATTATTTGTCTTCGGGAAGGCAGTGAGTTGCTGAGTAAAATCTTTTTTTTTTTTTTTGTAAGAATGGGAGATTTGATATAGGCCTATCATTTTGTATATTTTCCAGGTCAAGGTTTGGCTTTTTCAAGAGAGTCTTCATTACTGCCACTTTTAGTAAGTTTGGTACACATCCAGAGGATAGGGAGCCGTTTATTAAGTTCAACATATTAGAGCCAAGCACAGGAAGTAGCTCTTTCAATGGTTTAGTTGGAATAGGTCCAGTAGGCAGCTGGAAGGTTTAGAGGCCATGACTATTTTGTGAATGTGTCAAGAGATACATGATTAAAAAAACTTGAGTGTCTCCAAGTAGGCTATTAATGTGCAATAACCAGGCTCACACATATTTTACTAGTCAGGTCACACTAGGATTTGACCCTACTTATTATTGAAGTTTTTATTTGTAATTTATTTAAATATTTACTGTAAATTACTGTAAAAAAAAAAAAGTGACCGTCAAAGTACAGTATCTTGGCAACATTCTCTGCAATATAAAAGTTTATAGATGCGGCCATTGGCTCTGCTATCCCAGTTTGCTGTGGTGAGGTAATTGACACTGTACAATGTTTCCCAAGTGGCCCTGACCCATTAACACTTTCGTTATTAGAAAATGGGACTTGGCAGCTAGTTCTAACACAAAAGAAAACCAACAAGCCACACTGTCACAACAACAATTTATTTAGTGATAACAAGCCAGGAAGACAAGGAAGAACATCCAATTATAATAATGTAACTTAATCTAAGGGGCTGGTGTTTTGTAAGCTAACATTGAAAGAACATTGGTCTTTCTCTGAGAGTACTGTATTGCACTTGACTACTTGGACCAAAACAAAGTGCCACTCACAATATTGCCAAGAAATGTATGATTGCTCAATAAGATCTAAAAGTTCAGCAAAGATTTTAAAAAACATCATAGGATTTCAGTAGAGGAGAATTTAGAGACACGTCTCCTAGTCCACACCTGGGTGGTTTACGTACCAGGAAAAATCATAATTCACATGGCACATACATCAGAGAGTCTACAGTCCAACATAAGCACAACCAAGAGCTTTTAGTGTGTTTGGTTTTCTGTAACTTTGAGACGACTTTGTTTCATTATAAATGGTGTTGTGCACTTAAAGCAGGAACTCGTTTGGTTCTGTTGTGTGAGACTGTGCAGAAGTCAGGGTGAAAGGTTTTAGCGAGAGAATCTAATTCCTATTCGGCCTTCAACAGTTTGAGTATAAGAGCTTTATCAAGGTGACATATCATCGTTAGAATAAGGCTCTGCTAAACTGCTTTCACATTTGACCCATTGAGTACCACCAAGTTAAAGCTAGAGTCCTTCATTGAAATAATAACAAAGCAGGCACCCCACCTCTGTTTAGATTTTTTTTAAAGCTGAGGGATGGCGCTGTAACCACTCTCAAATTCATAGACAGAGCCACGAATGCAAGGACTGACCACTCATGATAGGACAATTATAGTTTTAACCATGTTTTGTGGCTTTACTTTGTTTGCTTATGTTTGCTTTGTTTACAAACATTAGTGAAGAACAAGCTTATATGTTGGGTTCTGATGGGGTAAGACAGTAGAACTAAGCTCATGAGGCATTTACAAGTTATATTCTTTAAGAATCAATGGGTATATATAATCAATGTGTAAGTCCAAAAATGGATGTAACAACTAAGAATTCTAGCTTTAAGTTACTGTACAGTATGTTATTCAATACTTGCAATGCATGTTTGAGGGCATGAGTCTGGTTATGAAACTGTTCTCCACCTGTTGAATACTACTACTACAGTACGTTCTAAATGTTTTGTCAAGCGTTCATTTTAGGACAGTAATATGTGGTTCCATTAAATATGATTGATATTTCTGCAACTGATATCTTTCCCATAAAATACAGGAACACAAACATTTTGGCTTTCTCATAAATCATGAAATGTGATTTAACAAAAATGATTTGATTTCCATAAATGGGTCTTTGAACAAATCTAATTTGCCTAGGAGAATCTGGACAGGAACTATAATCCACACAATAAATAATATTGTCAGAAATACATAGATTAGCCTTAATTAATCATTCTGAATCGGAATCCTTGAAGAGATGAGTGTTGGAATACATGAGTTTTCTTTGGCTTCTAATAGTGATGGTTTGAGGTAGGATTTCGATGTTTACCACTCAAACTTGGAGCAAATGTGCAGTTATTGTTTTACAGGCTGTATTTGCTGTCATCCTTATCTCAACTAACACTAGCTGAACCGTACAAGCAACACTTACAGTAGTTCAACCCAATGGTAACTTGAAAGTATTGGTAACTTGAAAGTGTTTTCAACCCATACCGTCAATTGAGAATGTTATTTTTCTAAAAATCCCTTTACCTCTTTAACCCCCAGCTCTTACATCATTTTTCTCCTGAGCTGAATATCTTGCATTGTATCCTTCTGATTTGGGTGAATGCACTTTGAGGAGAAGTTGCTCAATCAACAACATTATACCATATGTTATGATATTACATTTCTGTAAAATCAGAATTTAAGCCATGATCAAGAAGTGCAACCAGCAATTGCTCTGAAAAAAAAACAAATAACTAGTTACAATTCCATGAAAGACCACTATTTAACATGTAGACAAATGAATACTGGTGGCATGTTTTCATCTGGGAGTGATCATCCATTTTAGCTTTAGCCTGACCATGATGACAAATAGCCACTCACTATTTTCTTTCCCCTTGTCTCAGTGTTTTTCTACCGCCCAATGCAACAACAGTGGATACTTGAACTTCTCGCATGGTGCGAATTACTCATAAATTTGATGAATGCTGCTTCAGCTTAATGCATATAACCCTTATCATACTGTTCCCAGATGTTCTCTCTAAACTATATAGTCTTGCCTCCACTGATTTTAGGCAAAAAAAGATTTGCCTTTCACAAATAAATGTCAAGAGAGAAGAGCATTATTCTCTTTACGCAAACCTTAAAAGGTTCAATCAAAATACCACAAGAATCAGACCTTCCCTGAATCACGAGCACAGTACAATTTAGCAGGGACATTATACTTTTAAAGTAAAAAGTGAAGTTTCTTAAGCAGGCATCCATGAAATGAAGATACCCTATGTTCTTTTGTGGATGCAATCGACCCAGCCCATGATGACTCATTCACCCTCTTTGGCACAAAATATGAATCCCCAGAGAGGCTCTGGTCTCCCTTGTCATTCCTGGGCTAAATCAGGAACAGTACTACTCCCCTGATTACGCATTCATTCATCTCACTTCACACACTCGCTGACACTTTATTTTCACAATTCTCCATTGGAATGCTCTAAGAGCTTGTCTGGGTTGAACTTTTGGGAATGTGATATGCACGTACCCAGTGTACAAAACAGGACAGCACCTTCAGTGTTTCTATTTTTCTGCCATATTACGAACATTGTGATATTTCTATGTACTTTACGCACAAGTGTAAATCAGATACGCATGTTCATTTGTCAGAACACTCTAAATACAGGAAAATGCTGCAGTTGTTGTGGGCAGCTGTACTGTCCACACACTGAAGTTTGGTTGCTACTCACAAAGATACAATAGACCGAAGCCTCCAAGTGGGTAAAATACTAGACCGATTTATGCAGCTCCCGAGTGTGGGAAGAGAAGCATCATAATTATTACCTGAATGCACCCACTCTGGAAGACAGCGGAGCCAGTCATTCACAGGCATCAGCAGTCTCCTCATTCAGAGCAGCAGGCTTGTCGGAGTCCCCTTAATGAGACTGGGTGCATGTCTTTGGCCAGCTCTGAAGTGTTATGGGTGGCTGCCATTCTCATGACGGGAGGCCACATCCCATACCAGCTGCTATTTTTCAAAATGAAAGAAATCCACAATTAATTACGCAATTATGCTAATCGTATTGCCGAGCTGGTTGCTCTCATCCACTCCTCCAAAGTATTAGTCCCATTGAGGAATGTATACAAGTGAAAGGATGGCCAATTTGACCTCGGAACGAGCATTCATCTGGGCCTGAGAGGGAATGTGCAAATCTGGAGGAGCTAAGAAGAATCTCAAGGGGAGGAAAAGGTTTTGGAAGACAAGTTGTCTGGGAACCCACACAATTCCCCTTTTCATCACTCAACTTACCATAACTTGTGAGTTTAATGACTTAAATCTAATGCTGAAAGACAGTGTATGCCTCAGCAATGAATAGACTCCATATGGCCCACTACTCGGTACACAATACATCTAGTATACAGTATGCTGAAGAGTGTCACAGAGGTGGTGATGAAACAAACCTACCAACATGCTCATGTATCAATTCCATTACATGTACAGTATGTCGTATGTTAGTCTGTCAAACAACAGATGCTGGCATCCAAAGCGACTTTCAGTAAAGTGAATGCATTAATTTTTAGCATGTTTACATTATGTAATCCTTACAGGAATTGAACCCACCGCCTTTGCCTAGTCAACACCACAGTCGTACCAACTGGGCCACGTTCACACAGTACATTGTACTGACTATTTTGCAGGGCACCTAGTGATCTGTGCAGTTCCATTACCTTGTCACTCATGTTTCAGTGGTTTGGACAAGTTTGGACACACTCAAAAAAATTAATATATTATAAATAAAAAATATATTTATTGAATTTATAAACACAATCCACCTGCAGTGAAGCTGCTCAACTATCCAAGACCCCCCTAGAAAACTTCCCCCACCCCCCCTCCCCAAACCCCCCCATCTCCACCATCCGTGTCCAAGCCAACCAAACAACGACCAATAAAAAAGAAAAAGAGATAAGAACAAAAGGAAAACAACAACAAATGAAAAATGTTAAACAAAAGACATCAAGGACAATAAAAATACCAAATTTTTTGGTTTATTTTGGTTTATTTTTGACTGTCATTTGATTGATTCAGTATCGACGATGGTTGTATGCTCCAAACATTTTTTATTTAAAAAAACAATTTATTTCACCTTTATTTAACCAGGTAAGCTAGCTGAGAACAAGTTCTCATTTACAACTGCGACCTGGCCAAGATAAAGCAAAGCAGTGCGACAGAAACAACAACACAGAGTTACACATGGAATAAACAAGCGTACAGTCAATAACACAATAGAAAAAAAGAAAGTCTCTATACAGTGTGTGCAAATGGCATGAGGAGGTAGGCAATAAATAGGCCCTAGTAGCGAAGTAATTACAATTTAGCACATTAACACTGGAGTGATAAATGGGCAGATGATGATGTGCAAGTAGAGATACTGGTGTGCAAAAGAGCAGAAAAGTAAATAAAAACAATATGGGGATGAGGTAGGTAGATTGGGTGGGCTATTTACAAATGACCTATGTACACCTGCAGCGAACGGTTAGCTGCTCAGATAGCTGATATTTAAAGTTAGTGAGGGAAATTTAAGTCTCGAGCTTCAGCAATTTTTGCAATTCGTTCCAGTCACTGGCAGCAGAGAACTGGAAGGAAAGGCGGCCAAAGGAGGTGTTGGCTTTGGGGATGACCAGTGAGATATACCTGCTGGAGCGCGTGCTACGGGTGGGTGTTATTATCGTGACCCGTGAGCTAAGATAAGGCAGAGCTTTACCTAGCATAGACTTATAGATGACCTGGAGCCAGTGGCGACGAATATGTAGCGAGGGCCAGCCGACTAGAGCATACAGGTCGCAGTGGTGGGTGGTATAAGGGGCTTTGGTAACAAAACGGATGGCACTGTGATAGACTGAATCCAGTTTGATGAGTAGAGTATTGGAAGCTATTTTGTAGATGACATGGCCGAAGTCGAGGATCGGTAGGATAGTCAGTTTTACTAGGGTAAGTTTGGCGGCGTGAGTGAAGGAGGCTTTGTTGTGAAATAGAAAGCTGATTCTAGATTTGATTTTGGATTGGAAATGTTTAATATGAGTCTGGAAGGAGAGTTTACAGTCTAGCCAGACACCTCTGTATTTGTAGTTGTCCACATATTCTATGTCAGAACCGTCCAGGGTAGTGATGCTTGTCAGGCGGGCGGGTGCGGGCAGCGAATGGTTGAAAAGCATGCATTTGGTTTTACTAGCGTTTAAGAGCAGTTGGAGGTCACGGAAGGAGTGTTGTATGGCAAGAATTCTGTACAACAATTTCAGCTGAAAAGCACGAAGTGTTGAATCTTGTATCATTTTGTATATCAGCTCATACACCCAATGCCATGGAATCGGTACATAAAACATCTCTTACCAGCTATTTTGCAATCTGTATGGTGCAGCTGTCAACATCTAGGTCCTGAAATGAAACTGGTATTCAGTGCTTTCAGAAAGTATTCACACCCCTGTAAAAACAATGTTTATTTTTGTCATCCGAAGAAGGGGAGCAGTGGATGGGCTGCCCCCCCCCCCCAAAAGTAAAAAAAATAAACAAGTACCCCTTGACTTTTTCCACATTTTGTTGTGTTACAGCCTGAATTGAAAATGTATTAAATTCAGATTTTTTTGTTACTGGCCTACACACAACACCTCATAATATCAAATTGGAATTATGTTTAATTTAATTCATTAAAATTGAAAAGCTGAAATGTCTTGAGCCAGTTATGGCAAGACTAAATATTTCAGGAGTTAAAACATGTGCTTAACAAGTCACATAATAAGTTGCATGGACTCACTCTGTGTGCAATAATAGTGTTTAACATGATTGTTGAATGCCTACTTGGTATCTGTACCCCACACAAATAATTATCTGTACGGTCCCTCAGTCGAGCAGTGAATTTCAAACACATATGTGACCTACCGGCTCTATTAAGTCTTATGCAGCAAAAACATTTTTTTTAAATTTTTTTACATTGGATAAAAGCAGAGACTCAGAGCTAGAAAATGGTATATCAAACATGGGACAATGGGAAAGTAATTCTGATTTGAAAGTTGATAAACTTGTACCCTCACTTTTGAGAAAGTCCGGTGAATGACCTTAAATGTTTTGGTACCTACTGGAGAGCTCTTCTTTGTCTACACCTATTTAGCATCGTTCACGCCATCTTAAGCTTTAGCCCCTCCCATCTCTTTAAGGATTCAAATGTGAGGCTATGTACAAAACAACCAAAGATTTCAAGACTAAAGGCTGGTTTATACTTCAGGTGTGTTTGTACATTTAACCTGGAGTGCCTGAGTGTGCTCTGGGCATTCATAAACTCAGAGTTGTCAGATTGTCCGGTTGATCCAAGCCTGCTAGCTACTTTCAGACACAAATGAGAGAACAGCTCACTCTGACCATTTTCCTTGCCCTAGCAGAGCTGGTTAGGCTGTTTTTATGTTATCCAGAGCATTGGTGACTGCAACTGTGCTGCTGGCAACAATTTAATTACGCTTTCTTTCCAGCATTTACTGGCACCGGCCATATTTAACGAGTTTCAACGCATTTTGAATTTGAAGTTTACATTCGGATGGCGCTCCTGTGAAGTAGTGACGTGCGACATACACCCAGTTTCCTGGAGGCCCCTGTGCTCAGTTGTGCACAGGGGCCTCCCACTCCTCTTTTTATTCTGGTTAGAGCCAATTTGCACTGTTCTGTGAAGGGTGTAGTACACAGCATTGTACGAGATCTTCAGTTTCTTGACAATTTCTTGTATGGAATAGACTTCATTTCTCAGAACAAGAAGAGACTGACGAGTTTCAGAAGAGAAACTGTAATCGAACCCACAATGCTGCAGAGACTCAAATAGTCTAAAGAAGGCCAGTTTTATTGCTTCTTTAAATCAGCACAGCAGTTTTCAGCTAAGCTAACATCATTTCAGAAGGGTTTTCTAATGATCAATTAGCCTTTTTGAAATTATAAACTTGGATTAGCTAGCAAAACGTGCCACTGGAACATAGGAAAGATGGTTGCTGATAAATGTAGATATTCCATTAAAAAATCTGCTGTTTCCAGCTACGATAGTCATTTACACCATTAACTTGTTTACACTGTATTTCTGATCAATTTGATGTTATTTTAATGGACCAAAATGTGCTTTCCTTTCAAAAACAAGGACATTTCTAAGTGACCCCAAACTTTTGAATGGTAGTGTAGGTCTCCATAGCCTTGGCCTCCGGACCCTACAGAGAATACAGTCATCCCCGGGGCAGTGTGGTGTATGGAAAACGGTCGATCCCATAGTCATGGGGTCGGTGTGGAGTAAGTGAAGTTGCCCGGGTCACGGTACTCTGCGGGTACACCGCGGGAATGGCAGAGAGGTCCGGGGCAATTTCCGAGCCCACAGGAAGACGTCCCAGGGCAGACTGCGCTGACTTCAGGCAGTGGGCGTGACAGAACGGGCTCCATCCCATAATGGCACCAGCAGTCCAGTCTCTGAGGGCATTGTTTCACTGGAGCCAAGAGAATCCCAATACCACAGGAACCTGAGGAGACTTAATCAGCATAAATTGGATTGCCTCGCTGTGGTTCCGTGACACTCGTAGGTTGAGTGGTATTATGAGTGACCCGGCCCATCCAGCTCTCTAACGTCCTTGAGAATAGAGAGGGGCTAAGTGAGGATGCCCAGCTCGGACAGAAGGTAGAATCCAATAAAACTCTCATCGGCCCAAGAGTTGATGAGTACGTGGAGGGATTTTGAATGGTTCCCCCACAGCAAGATGGCAAAGAAAAGGGTGCGAGTAAGGGGAGAGGAATAGTTCATAGTATGACCCACCAGAGTACTTGCCCCTTCTTGATGAGCCTGGGTTTTTAATGGGCAAGTAGTTACGAAATGTTCCATAGCTCCACAATATAGACAGCTCTGTGTGTGGAGTCGGCGTAAACGCTCTGCCGGAGTCAATCTAGCTCTGCCCAGGTGTGCATGGACTCTGAAGGAGGCGAGTCGGCAACCCTCTGTGATTCCCGAGAGAACTTGGGTGACGTTGGGTTCACTCGGACATGTAGACTTCGGTGGTCTCCGGAATTCTTCGGAGGCGAGGTGGGAATCAAGGGCGAACGAAGGCGATAGGGCACAGATTCCCTATACCTCCTACGGCCTCAAAGCCGCCTATCAATCAGGATCATATTTGATGAGCTCCGATAATCCGTGAAGGAACATGTCGAACAATGCTTCCGAGTTCCAGGCACTCTCAGTCGCCAACGTGCATAAATCATCCTCGTAGTCTGCCACACTACATGTAGCTGGAGCAGGTTACAAGCAGCCTCTTTCTCGGACAACGGAGTACCAAACACCTTTGGAAATTCCACCTCAAACTCCTCCAGACTTAGGCAGATGGAGGACTGTTGCTCCCACATCAGCGTTATGATGTTCGCTATCCTCAAGCGGTCTGAGGAGAACAAAAAAGGCTGCAGCTCGAGAATGAAGGAGCACTGGGAGAGAAAAGCTCGGCAGGTTCCAAAATCTGCATCGTAGCGCTCCAGAGGAGGTAAGCGAGGTTCTCGGGATACTGAGGTAGGCTGGGAGATTACTAGTGTAACCCACTACCCAGTAGGGAATCCGCAGAATTGCCCTAGCAATGTATCGAACGCCTGGTCTCTGCATTCTGCCAGAGTGTGGTGTCCCTCCATAAGACATTGCAGTAACTCCTCGTGTCTTCCAATGGTGGCTCCTTGCAGGGAGACAGAATTGTGGAGCTGGTCTGAGTCTGCTGGGTCAGTCATGGCCAGTTTTTACTATCAGAACTCAGGATAAGACCCAGATGCTGAGTCACATATGTTTATTGACCCAAACAGGGGGCAGGCAAAATACAGGTCAAAGGCAGGCAGAGGTCTGTAATCCACGCCCAATTTTTCAGTTTTTGATTTGTTGAAAAAGTTTGAAATATCCAATAAATGTCGTTCCACTTCATGATTGTGTCCCACATGTTGTTGATTCTTCACAAAAAAATACAGTTTTATATCTTTATGTTTGAAGCATGAAATGTGGCAAAAGGTAGCAAAGTTCAAGGGGGCCAAATACTTTCGCAAGGCACTGTACCTCTTGTGTCTGAGCCGTTGAATTGCGACTCTACTTTGTCTCTATACTGACACTAGGCTTGTTTGATTGCCTTGCAGAGGAAATAGCTACACTGTTTGTATTCGGTCATGTTTCCGGTCACCTTACCCTGGTTAAAAGCAGTGGTTTGCGCTTTCAGTTTTGCGCGAATTCTGCCATCAATCCACAGTTTCTGGTTTGGGAATGTTTTAATTGTTGCTGTGGGGGTAACATCGCCGATGCACTTTCTAATGAACTCGCTCACTGAAGCAGCGTATTCGTCAATGTTGTTGGACGCAATGCGGAACATATCCCAATCCACGTGATCGAAGCAGTCTTGAAGCGTGGAATCAGATTGGTCGGACCAGCGTTGAACAGACCTGAGCGTAGGAGCTTCTTGTTTTAGTTTCAGTCTGTAGGCTGGAAGCAACAAAATAGAGTCGTGGTCAGCTTCGGAAGTTAGAATAACATTGATCCAGGGGTTTACCAGCCCTGGTAGCACAATCGATATGCTGATAGAATTTAGGGAATCTTGTTTTCAGATTAGCCTTGTTAAAATATCCAGCTACAATGAATGCAGCCTCAGGATATGTGGTTTGCAGTTTACATAGAGTCAAATAAAGTTTGTTCAGGGCCATCGATGTGTCTGCTTGGGGGGGAATATATACGCCTGTGATTATAATCGAAGACAAGTCTCTTGGTAGATAACTCAGATTTCATCGACCTTGTTGTCAAGAGACTGGACATTGGCGAGTAGTATGCTAGGGAGTGGTGCGCGATTAGCCCGTCTCCGGAGCCTGACCAGAAGACCGCTTCGTTTGCCCCTTTTACGGCGTTCTTGTTTTGGGTCGCCGTCTGCGATCCGATCTTAGTACTGGGTGGAAGGCAAAACACAGGATCCGCTTCGGGAGAGTCATATTCCTGGTCGTAATGATGGTGAGTTGACGTTGCTCTTATATTCAGTAGTTCCTCCCGACTGTGTGTAATGAAACCTAAGATTACCTGGGGTACCAATGTAAGAAATAACACGTAAAAAAAACAAAATACTGCATAGTTTCCGAGGAAAACTAAGCGAGGCGGCCATCTCTGTCGGCGCCGGAAGTAAACATGCGTAAATAATAAATATGCATAAATTCATAGATGCTCTGGAGTGCTTTGGTTTTAATTAAAATAGGAGCATCAATTACTGGCAAAATTACACCTGTGTGTCTCTGTAATTACTTAGACAGGGGTTCCAGGGCATGAACTGATTTAATGTAATGTTACTGCTATAATATCCTCAGGCACCCCTGAGTGAAAGTAATGATGATCACATGTTTTACACTTGAATATTGAAAAGCATGATAAAGAATATTGGGAATATTCTGTACTGTTCCATCCAACCTCCCAGCTAGCATATTTGGTTCTTTGTAAGTTGTGGGAACGTATGTCTTTGGTTTCCCATTGGTTTTGGGGATGAAGCCATACGTTTCCTGATCGGTAACTTAATGTTTTTTAAACGTTCTGTGAAAGGAAGTGAACATTTAGCCTGTTCTGGGAATGTTCATTTTTATATTGGAGGTAAGTTCTGAGAATGTTTTACTATGGTTCCCTGAAAGTTTTCTTGGGAGGTTTTATAAACGTTCTGAAAACGGCTACTTTAAGGTAATTAAATAATGTTCTGAGAACAACAGTATCACTGCTAGCTTAGTTTGGGTTAACTGTTTTGAACTCCAAGCACAGACAGGACACATGGAAATGTGTTTGCTTAGGTATTAATCATGCAAACACATGGCTTTTTTATTGAGGCAGTGTCAGTGAGATTTGAACTTATGATCTTCTGTCATTTATTCATAGTATTAGTCTACTACGCCACCAGGATGACATGCCATTTTTTTTCTTCATACAAAGCTGTTTTTAGTCTCTTCAAACAAACCTCCTTTCAAAGGAAACAAGCACTCATTAAAATCAGGTGTGGCCAATTAGGGGGCGCGGCCAACACACCTGAACACACTTAACAAGATAGAGGATATAGGTTTTGTTGTCACTGAGAACGAAATGTATATTTTTTTAAATAACATTCTTAGAACGTTCTTTGAACGTTACTAATGTTTCCTTGTAGTTTTTATGAAACATTTTCTTAACGTTGTGAGAACCTGACTTTAAATAGATCTATGAGGAAACCTTTAGAAAATGTTATTTGAAATACTAACATTCCCACAGAGAACGTTGTTTCTTAACATTCTCAGAACAATTTGAGAACATTACTTTAAATGGAACCATGAAGAAACCTGTACGAAACGTTATGCTGAAGTACTGAAATTCCCACATAAGAAACATATGGTTCTGCTAGCTGGGTATCCTGCACCATTCCCAGAACTTTATGGTAAAGTTATATGCAAAATAACCATAGGACAACCACGCTCTCACAAATCTCTACATGGTTCTCAGAACGTTATGTGCTAGCTGGGCTACATTTCTCTCATTGAATGTATTATTGGTTTGAGAGCATACATAATATATAGCTGGAAATGTCAACGCTGTGGAGGGATACCATTGGATACTGTCGAGACATATTTCATTCATTACACTTCTCTGGCTGCTACATTGCTATAGCCCAGTCCACCTCTGACAATCAATATCAGTGAGCTGTGCATCTAAAGGCATGTACTAGGAACTATATCCTATAGAGGCCCAACAACGGCTACCCAGAGCCAGAAAGTCTGCCATCGGGGGAAATGAATAACTACTACTAGATAATTCCGCCTGTATGTGTGAGGGTTGTGAACTGAGGGGAAATTCGTCTGACGGTTCCCGGGAGATTTCTCTCTGAAACAAGGGCTGGCTCAAAGTTTGGTCTTGTCAGTCACCTTCCAGATGACTGCAGAGAGAAAGCAGCACTCCCAACCAGCCAAGTCACTGAGCACAGAGCATCCTCTTCCCATCGCTTGTCTCTGCCATGGTGACAGGGATGCAAGCTGGAGGTGGAGAGGGATTTTCTTCTGAATTTACAAAAGAACCAAGCTCGGGGCCCATTGAAACACTCACAATGCCTGTGTTAGCATTATATGCTTCGGTCACAGTTATATTGTATGCTATACTAATGTAGGAAGTTAAAATACTGCTCTTCTAAGTTTATACATATATTCTGAATGAAATAGCACTGGTTTTCAGAAGATTTCATGATATGTAGATAGATACCATATTGATGAAATTAAACTGTATTGCTCAAAGTCGAAACTGCTTTTAAATTAATCATATTGCAAAAACAATTGAGTATTTGGCCTTCAGCTATTGCAATATTTTGCTCTAGTTAGTCTTCCCTTATTCTGAATGAATACAAGTACAGTCTGGAGCATCTCTAGAGCATAATCATCAGAGTGGAATGTAATTATTTTTATGATGTAATTATTGTTTTATGCCAATTCCATCAGATAATATTTTATTTCTTATACTGAACAAAAATATTAACGCAACATGCAACACTTTCAAAGATTTTACTGAGTTACAGTTCATATAACGAAATCAGTCAATTGAAATTTGAGCCTGACCCAGCCAATCAGAATTAGTTTTTCCCCACAAAAGGGCTTTATTACGACATAAATACTCCTCGGTTTCATCAGCTGTCCGGGTGACTGGTCTTGTCCGGGTGATTGGTTTACAGATGATCCCGCAGGTGAAGCTGGATGGTGGAGGTCCATGGCTGGCATTGTTACACGTGGTCTGTGGTTGTGAGGCCGGTTGGACGTATGTTGGAGGCGGCTTATGGTAGACAAATTAACATTCAATGCTCTGGCAACAGCTCTGGTGGACATTCCTGCAGTCAGTATGCCAATTGCATGCTCTGTGGCATTGTGTTATGTGACAAAACGGCACATTTTAGAGTGGCGTTTTACTGTCCCTGACACAAGGTGCACCTGTGTAATGATCATGCTGTATAATCAGCTTCCTGATATGCCACACCTGTCAAGTGTATGGATTATCTTGACAAAGGAGAAATACTCACTAACAGGGATGTAAACAAATTTGTGCAATTTTTGGGGGGAGAAATCAACTTTTTGTGAGTATTGAACATTTCCGGGATCGTTTATTTTATTTCATGAAACATGGGACCATGCTGAATTTATATTTTTGTTCAATATACAGTGCCTTCGGAAAATAATCAGACCCCTTGACTTTTTCCACATTTTGTTAAATTACAACCTTATTCTAAAATGGAGTAAATAAAACATTTTCCTCAGCATTCTACACACAATTCCCCAGAATGAAAATGCAAAAACAGGTTTTTAGAAATGTTTCCAAATGTATTAAAAATAAGAAACAGAAATATCTTATTTACATAAGTATTCAGACCCTTTGCTACCCTTTGCTATGAGCTCAGGTGCATCCTGTTTCCATGAATCATCCTTGAGATGTTTCTACAACTTGATTGGAGTCCACATGTGGTAAATTCAATTGATTGGACATTATTTGGAAAGGCACACACCTGTCTATATAAGGTCCTACAGTTGACAGTGCCTGTCAGAGCAAAAACCAAGCCATGAGGTCGAAGGAATTGTCTGTAGAGCTCAGAGACAGGATTGTGTCCAGGCACAGCTCTGGGGAAGGGTACCAAAACATTTCTGCATCATTGAAGGTCTCCAAGAACACAGTGGCCTCCATCATTCTTAAATGGAAGAAGTTTGGAACCACCAAGACTCTTCCTAGAGCTGGCTGCCCGGCCAAACTGAGCAATCAGGGAGAAGGGCCTTGGTCAATGAGGTGATCAAGAACCCGATGGTCACTCTTACAGAGCTCTAGAGTTCCTCTGTGGAGATTGTCCAGAAGGACAACCATCTCTGCAGCACTACACCAATCAGGCCTTTATGGTAGAGTGGCCAGATGTAAGACCCTCCTCAGTAAAAGGCACATGACAGCCCACTTTGCCAAAAGGTAGCCAAATACTCTCAGACCATGAGAAACAAGATTGTATTGTCTGATGAAACCAATTTTGAACTCTTTGGCCTGAATACCAAACGTCATGTCTAAAGGAAACCTGTCACCATCCTGCACCATGGTGGTGGCAGTGTCATTCTGTGGGGATGTTTTTCAGCAGTAGGGACTGGAAGTCTAGTCAGGATCGAGGCAAAGATGAATGGAGCAAAGTACAGAGAGATCCTTGATGAAAACATGCTCCAGAGCGCTCAGGACCTCAGGCTGGGGTGAAGGTTCACCTTCCAACAGGACAATGACCCTAAGCACACAGCCAAGACAACACAGGAGTGGCTTTGGGACAAGTCTCTGAATGTCCTTGAGTGGCCCAGCCAGAGCCCAGACTTGAAAAAGATTGAACATCTCTGGAGAGACCTGAAAATAGCTATGCAGCAACGCGCCCCATCCAACCTGACAGAGCTTGAGGATCTGCAGAGAAGAAGCTTGTGCCAAGCTTGTAGCGTCATACCCGAGAAGACTCGAGTCTGTAATCGCTGCCAAAGGTGGTTCAACACAGTACTGAGTATTTCATAAAAAAATGAAATTGCAAATATTTCTAAAAACCTGTTTTTGCTTTGTCATTATTGGGTAGTGTGTAGGTTGATGAGGGGTTTAATCAATTTTAGAATGAGGCTGTAACGTAACAAAATGTAGAAATGTACTGTATTTAGCTAATACCCAACTCACATGTAGACTGTTGAAGCCCTATGCATCATAAACCTGTCCACTCCTGGAGGAACTCCCTGTCAGAGTGACTGATTAGAGGCTTTTACCGGAGGCCCTGGGCCAATTGGAGGTCAGGGGTGAGGGCTTAGGGGTCAGAGGGAATGAGAGTGAATTTAGACATGAAGATACAACTTGAACCACAGAATAAGGCTACCTTCATGTTGGTTTGAATAGCAAGCTTGAATAGCTTGCTCTCTCAAGAGCATTCAGTACCTCTATCCATCTCTCGATAGACTGGTCCAAGGACCTCCAGAGCCCTCTGACCAACTACTGTACCTGCGATCTCGCCAGAGCACAGAGAAGTAAGCTCCGCTGGTGGTAATATACTTTATGCGCTATGTAAGCCTCCTTCACTGTGGCTGTCTGTTTGATGACATATAGCATATTATCCAGGGCCACTGGTTGGATTGGATTTACTGTACTCACTTCCAAAAACTCATGCGCTCTCCCCCCACTAAAAGTCTCCCAGACTTCTATAAAAACAAACGTGTCCACCCCTCTATTCCCAGGTGAGTCTGCTGGGCTATGGAACTCTAGAGCAGCACATCAAAAAACCTGCCACCCTGTTGTCGGCTATCAACATTTCCCTGAGGAAGGACGCAACTACCAAGGCTTTAAAATTGTCAAATTTGGGGGATGACCACCAAATGCAATAACGTTTTGTAAAACCTATGTGTCATTTTTGAATTGATTACAAAACAATAAGTGTTTCTTACCCTGTTCTCATGTTTTTGCTCATTACTATGGTAACTTAAACATCTGACAACATGCAGACTTTATCCTTCAAGACAACACTTAGAGCTTGTGATTCAAAAAGGTCAAAATCAATGCAAGTCTCATATCCAGGGTGAATAAATGTTTATTAATGTATGAAGGACATCACACATGTGTGCCTGTGTAAAATATTTATCCCAGACAAGACTGAAGAATAGGAAAAATAAAATAAAAATAGACAGCCCAAGTCTGAGTTTTTCCCACAAATTGGTCTTTTGACCAATCACATCAGCACTGAAAAATAGCTGATGTGAAAAGATCCCTGCCTGTCCAAACGCAGCCAGGGACAAGTGAATATAAGTCAGTTCTTGTGTTTGTAGATGTTTCTCTGAATTTGAGTGGTTACATACATTACATATTAAATGGCTATGAGACAGAGGTTAAGATATTCTTTCTGTAATCAAAGGGAAGTTATCGCTGAAGGCCTCAGTATTCAGGCAGGCAGCTTGAAACAGATGTATCACCATCCAGGCCCTTGTCACAGCATGCAGTGGCTTGATAATGAGATTACAATAAATACATGATGTACCTTTCATCACCAAAGCCGTGTTAGCATTTACTGCAGGTTCTGAACAATCCAACCATTTTGCTAGTGTCATTGATATAAATGGACAATTCTTCTACATCTGCATTGCTTGCTGTTTGGGGTTTTAGGCTGGATTTCTGAATAGCACTTTGTGACATCAGCTGATGTAAAAAAGGGCTTTATAAATACATTTGATTGATTGATTCAAATACAATATCCAGTTCATAAGTATTGACTGTAATACCTCTAGGGTCCTTTGGTGGTCTGGCAGCTTGCTGCTTTCTGGTGATGTTACTCCTTCTCCACCTGAAATGCAATAACAACAAAAACATGAATAACAATAATCCTAGTCAGTGACTAACTTGGCTAACTAGGCTAATTAAAAGATCATGTAAAATGTGCACGTTAGCCAAATTACACCCAACCTGCATAATAGTCTATTTGCAGTGAAATAGGGATGGGCATTTGTCAAGCCAACTTTTTCTGTCACTAATTAATCAATGAACAAGCAGTTGAATTCAAAAGACACTAACAAGTCTCAAAAAAAGAAAATTGCTTCAAATGTGTATTTTTATACTATTTTATATACAGTTGAAGTCGGACGTTTTACATACACCTTAGCCAAATACATTTAAACTCAGTTTTTCACAATTCCTGACATTTAAAGATTCCCTGTCTTAGGTCAGTTAGGATCACCACTTTATTTTAAGAATGTGAAATGTCAGAATAATAGTAATGAGAATGATTTATTTCAGCTTTTATTTATTTATTTTTCTTTTCTTTTTCTTTTCTTTCTTTCATACACTCAATTAGTATTTGGTAGCATTGACTTTAAATTGTTTAATTCTTCAAAAAGTTTCCCACAATAAGCTGGGTGAATTTTGGCCCATTCTTCCTGACAGATATGGTGTAACAGAGTCAGGTTTGTAGGCCTCCTTGCTCACACAAGTTTTTTTCAGTTCTGCCCACATTTTCTATAGGATTGAGGTCAGGGCTTTGTGATGGCCACTCCAATACCTTGACTTTGTTGTCCTTAAGCCATTTTGCCACAACTTTGGAAGTATGCTTGGGGTCATTGTCCATTTGGAAGACCCATTTGCGACCAAGATTTAACTTCCTGACTGAGGTCTTGAGATGTTGCTTCAATATATCCACATAGTTTTACTTCCTCGTGATGCCATCTATTTTGTGAAGTGCACCAGTCCCTCCTGCAGCAAAGCACCCCCACAACATGATGCTGCCATCCCCGTGCTTCAAGGTTGGGATGGTGTTCTTCGGCTTGCAAGTCTCCCCCATTTTCCGCCAAACATAACGATGGTCATTATGGCCAAACAGTTCTATTTTTTTTCTTATCAGACCAGAGGACATTTCTCCAAAAAGTACGTTCTTTGTCCCCATGTGCAGTTGCAAACCGTAGTCTTGCTTTTTTATGCCGGTTTTGGAACAGTGGCTTCTTCCTTGCTAAGCAGCCTTTCAGGTTATGTTGATATAGGACTCATTTTACTGTGGATATAGATACTTTGTACCCGTTTCCTCCAGCATCTTCACAAGATCCTTTGCTGTTGCTCTGGAATTGATTTGCACTTTTCGCACCAAAGTACATTAATCTCTAGGAGACAGTTGAAGGCTACGTCAATATTATGACGGAGCAGGTTCTTAATAATAATTTGAGCAGATGAGAAATATGTATAAGAACACTTATTTCGATCCAGGCATCAACCACTGTTTGAAGAGCATGCTCTTGCTGCCGGATAGGTGATATCCCGCCCAAACTTGATGCCATGGGCTCTGCATCTTTGTTCTTGCAGCTACCCAGAGCTTAATTTGGGAAACCAAGTGAAATGTGTTCGGGAACATCGATAGTAACATCGATATTTCACTAAACTGTTGACAACCTATTTGCCCGCTCGAGAAAGGAATAAAGGAGAGAGTGGAGGAGATGGAAACATATGGTGGTGAGATATTCTGTATAGCTAAAGTTAATGTGTCACCCAATTAATTATAAAAATGATATCAAATAAGCTCAGTACAACATTCCAAAAAGTATTTTACAATCTATGCAAGAATCGGAATGCACGTTTTGTCACCAGTATATACCACACGATGTACAAAAAATAAGCCACTTACTTTGATAGGAACTCACACGTCCAAAGTCCAATTTGTAAGGAAAACAACCATGAAGGCATTGTGGCGCCAGCCAGAAAATGTTGCGGGCGGAAAACGTGTGTGTTGTTCTAACTAGAACAGTGCAATGTGCAATGTCATCATACTTGATCTGAGGAAACACCAGCGAAGTGCTTGGGCACTCCTTGAAGAGAGAAGTTTGTCCGGCTCAGTAAAGCCTCAAACATAAATTGTCAGCAGCATTGAAATAGGCTACTATTTGTGAATTAACGTGGAGGTGGAAAACACCTCAATTCAAACTGTTGTTAAAAAATACAACTTGTTAGAAAATAATTTGAAATTGACAAGTTGAAACATAGCCTATTGTAAGGACCGACGCCTGCGTGGGAGCCCGATGATCCGGCAATGAAGTAGCAGCCTGACGAGCTGGCTGGGCATAAAAACCTGACGATCCGACTGAGGCCCAACGTGGGATGGGCGCCTTCCGAGCCAATGGGGGCAAGAACCTCTGGAGACAGCTAGGGCGTGACAGCCCGACGAGCTGGCTTAGGCACCCCCAGATCCATCGGTGTCAGCTCCCGGACCTGACTTCAACACCAACCCGAATGAATGCCAGCACTCCCAGATGCTTCATATGGTGGCTTCAGCACTCCGTAAGGACTGACGCCGGATATGAGAAGCAGGTACGTGGAGTCAACATTTAATCAGGAACAAACAGGTTACAAGACAAGCACAGCTTTGGCACACGGGTTAACAAGGACATACGACAATCAATGCTGAAGCAGGGAACGGAGCGGGGAACCAGACATATATAGGGAAGGTAATAACAGAGGTGATAGAGTCCAGGTGAGTCCAATAATTGCGGATGCACGTGACGGGGTGAAAGGCAGGTGTGCGTAATGATGGTGACAGGAGTGTGCAATGCTGGGGAGCCTGGCCCCCTCAAGCTTTAGGGGGAAAGAGCGGGAGCAGGCGTGACACCTATAGATAATTAGCAGGCAGCGTGCCTTGGTTTGAGGGCAGCGCGGGTAACTGTCGTGTTGCGTAACAATCACATTTTGGAAAAGTAAGAGCATTCTGACGTCACGTGTTTGAAAAAACTCACGCAGTGGCAACGTTTTGAGATATTTGGAACTCATGAAAAAGGTTAATTGAGAAGAGGAACACCCCACTGGGCACACACTGGCTGAGTCATTTCAGGTCTGGTCAAGTCATTTCAATGGCACATTGGTAATAGTCAGTGACAAATATCATTCCTGATACTGGTTATAATGACTTTGTTTTAAAAATTAAACAAATTAAATATATTTTATACAAATCCATTATAATACAATGATTAGAAGCAGGTAGTTTTGTGTGATGACTTGATAATATGCCATTAGAAATGTAAATGGGGGTTGCTAAAAATTTGGATAATTTCCCTCGATCCTCTACATTTTTTACATTTCTCCTCCTAGACATAGTGTTTCTTTATATTCGTATATTCGTTCATTTTCTTTACATATTATTCTATGTGCCCAATACAAGGTATCTAGTGACTGAAACAAGAAGCTAACACTCAGGAACAGCCTGCCTGTTATATTCATTATAGTTGGAAAACCTGACCTGAACATAACATGAGCTAATTCCCCTCCTGCAGTCATTTCCTCTAAGCATTGTCCAGTGGTACCTCCTCTACACAGGGCACAGCACGGGTCACCTCCTACTAAACTCAATGAAGATCGTTTTCACGGCAGATCATTTGTCGACCCAACAGCATGAAGTGCATCATACCAAACACACAAAAAAACTCACAGAATCTTGTCAGTATCTTCTCAGTTGATTATTGCCCTTTTAATGTGACAGGGTTAACCAGTTGTTTCATAACACTACAAGCCCTTGCCCTCCTCCACATATACAGTATATTCTAAAGCTAAAACTATTGAGTCCTACATTTTTTTTGCGAGTTCAAGTCATCATCTCGTGTGTACAGATACTGCCTTCCTGGGGCTTGTTGGAAACACTGGCTGCGATTCCTTATTTACCAGCTGGAGTACAATCAGTAACGTTTCCCTGCTACTGAAATGATGTTCCTTCCATTCAGAAACACTCTGGCCAATGTATTTGTCTTGTAACTGTAGTTAATGTACATTTTTTTAAAATCCCAGTACAACTTCAACTTAAATTTGACCACTTCGTTTGTATTTCAGGGGCAGCTTTAGTGGAAAGACCAACACTGACTGACCTTTAGATTAGAGTCCTGTTTGAGTAATACATTCTGACACAGGGTTTATTTTTTTCAGTTGTGGTTCATTGATTGACAGATGAGGCAAAGGTCAACTCCAATTAATTCCTCAGGGAAATCTGGTGGGTTTTGGTCACTGTTTTGTTGAGAGAGAGCCTTTTCTCCAGGTCTGTTTTGGCTTCACATTTAACCACACTGAACCAGGTTGAAAGGATAATTACTGTATTATAATCCTGTGATGAGGGTTTCCACAGGCTCTCTGGGAACAGAGCTTTCGGCCGTCATGTCATCAGGCTCAGGAACTAACCAGAGGTGTAACCATAAACTAAGGGGTCAGGGGGAAAACATACAAATGCAAGGACATTAGTTTTCATGTGGCAGTTCTAATATTTTACAAACATTAGACACATTCTTTGTCCTGAAATAGATCAATTAATTGGAGACTTTTTTTGAACATCGTGTTAACATTTAAACAATTAGAAAATAACAAAGAACAGAAATAAAGTATATTTATTTATTCATCTAATAAAGACTATTGGATGAACTGCATTGATGGAGAAGATAGTGTTTTAGGTTGGACTGTGGGTTTAGCTCCACTATTGTACTGAGCAGCAGTTATTCAAAGAGGCTATTGTATCACACTTGATCAAGGAACGTGTATTAACTGTTCTGTGAAGGTCTCTTTGTTCTGCATTGATGCTTAATCAGGGTATGGGAGTCGGCCATCATGCAGTGCCATACCTAAGACTGTTAATAATCAAGAATCAGGTCTGTGTCTTTCCTCAGATCCTCTTATATCCCATGAGTTATAATATTGTATCCACTGCAATACCAGCAGCCCATGCCCCTCTACATAAATTATAACCATTACAGTTCCGCCATGGTGTCTCCCACAACAAATGTCTACCTGGGTGTCGTCTTATTACGGGACATTCAAATCTTCCATTGAATAAAGACGAAGGGAACGTTGCGGATGAGAAACGGCAGTAAAGTGTCTGATGTGGGATTTACTGGGGTCTGTGTGATTTATGGTTACCCATAACACCCTGCTTAGGACTGTGTGGGTGGCGTGCGGCGTGTCAGAGGACAGCTCGCAAAAAGGCCCTTTCCACCGCCCCGTCGGGACAGGGTGCAAACACCATCTCACCTCTCCGTCGGCTGTATGAGAAGGTTTGAGGTTGTATACGAAACACTTTTACAGTCTGAGCTGAGGGTGACAGGTAGCAGGCTTTTCCTGCACACGTACAAAAGAGCCTTAGTTGCCCGGGCAGCAAGAGGTGGAGGAAGGGGTTGGGCTCTGTCCGTGTGGGTCCTGCTAAACTCAGCATTATTTTTTACAAATGAAAGGCAAACCTCTGTGGAATATGGGTACTCAGCTCTTTCAATCCCCATTAGTGTAACATAACAATTTGAATCATACCACGGCCAGTCAAGCTACTACATACCCTGTATGTGGTTTTGTATTAAGACTTCAGTGGAGGTTTCTTTAAAGAGGAAAATGTTCTCAGCTCTTTTGGACTGCATCCATAAGGAAGAGGAAGGGCACCATTTTTAGTATTTGCACCTTGTGGTTGCTCCCTGTAAAATAAAGTACTGTTATGAGGTTCAAAAACCTGCGGTAGCTGACAAGTGATGAAGGCCCACACACACCTGTGCCGTACAGCTTTCCACTCTTTATGTCCTGAGGCGGTTCTAATGGCATTTCCAGACACCGTGACTATGTTGCATCATAATGATCCTGAACAAAATGCCATCCTTCAGAGCTGGGAGGGGACTCTATTTTACAGCAGGGGTAGCCTGACATATGTTAACAGAATCATCACCATCTGTCTCAATATGGCCGTCCGCCGCAGACTCCTCATACTGCTATGCCCTGGTTTCTGCAGAGTCACACTGTGCCAACGGCTGTCAAACATCCACAAGGGGCAGAAAGGGTTCAACCTGTCTCTGACTTTCTTCCCTCTTCTCCTAGGTGTCATGTATTTCAGTAAGTGTGTCAATCTCTTCTCCAGTTGCCTCCTCTGGTTGCTCCTCGTCACCCACGGGCCATCCTCACCGCACACTCCTTCGTACGACTTTACAAGGCCTCCTCTAGTTACATGATTAATGAGCTTTTCAACACGCACAACACCCCAGCTTCTGTGTTTAGTGTATCATATACAACCTGCCCCGTGAGGAGTGACATGAGACAGTAAAATACTGAGTATTTTTTATATTTGGACATGTATAAATATCTGTGAATATGTGTGACTGAAGTGGATTAGACTGTACAGCTCCGTGCCAACTGCACACCATATGACACTGATCCATGAGCCAGGAGGATGCCATTGGGTTACTGGGATGTGAGGCTGGCAGATTCCGGCCAGAGGAAATCAGTAGCAGCTAGGACAATAACCAAAGCACAGGGCATTCTTGCATGACTGGCACGCTCAGCTCTGCTTCGGAGAGAGAAGGAAGTTGGTCAGAAAGATGCTGGGGATTGTGGATGGAGAGCAGTGGGTGGATCAAATTAAATTAATGAATGGCTGGATGGCTGGATGGATGGATGGAATAATGGCTGGATGGATGGAATAATGGCTGGATGGATGGAATAATGGCTGGGTGGAAATAGGTGAAGTAAACCACCTGTGTTGTCATGTCTGGCTCATTAGTCATTCGAACTTACTTTACTGTACTGGGAGCACAGGTCCCAGGGATATTCTCTGAAGTTTTGCCCTGGGAAATAGAGGAGAAAAAGAAACATGACAAGGAAAAAGCAGACATATTACTCACAGAGTTAAACATCACATGAATCTTCACTTTCACAAGCACCCTAATTGAACTGTTTGATGTCTACACTGCATGGCCTGATGGGAAGCTGCTTCTGACGTTCTCGGCCCCATAATTATTCCTCGGTGGCCACTCCTCTCTGCAGCTGTGGGCCACATGAACTCCATGAATCTGGCCCCTTACTGCCACATTTACATGGCAGGGATACAAACAGACCAAACCTGGGGGGACGGGAACGACAGGACCCAAGCATTTCTAATACTGACTGAGTAGACACTACTGTATACATACCTTACATGGGTAGGTCCTGGACTTTAAAGCTACTTTGCTTATTAATTCTATAAAATGTAGTGAATGACCCTCTCCCAGAGCTAACATAGACCATGCCACAAACATCTGAACTGGATGTTCCCTAAATCACCCATGAATACGTTTGTAGCTAATAGAGAGAGCTGCCATGTAGTTCAAGTAGACCAGTACGTACAGCACAGTACAGCACAGCCCCTCTCTCTCATATTGGAAATGGAACTGTATTTGTTGCTGGTGCTGAGGTCTCTATTCTAATACAGGCATAACTGGAGAAGTCTTCCTTTCTCATGAAGGATCTAAACCAGCTGTCTCAATTAAAAAATGTCAGGTCCCCCCAACATGTATGGTCCCAGTCCAACCCCAGAACATGCTCTAAAATACCATTAATCTCATATGGTCACACTAATCATAAAGCTGCTGGACCTTCCAGACTTCATCAAGTAACACTCATTTAGTCTTGACATTACACATTCATTACACATCTAACACAGCAGATATGTAAGACCCTTTATCCTGCTTCCATACCATAATGGCATTTGTTAACGGATTGGTTAAAACCGCATTCCAGCCGGTGTCTATTCTACAAGTTACCACTGGCTAAATCTATGACTAGTTAAATAAAGGTTAAAAAAAATCCCACCCTCCTCGACTTTCTTAGGACACCTCTGACTCAAGCCACCTCAACCTGCCTCACTCGCTCCGGACACTTCCGATCCCCAGCAACATCAGCACCCCTACAGTTGATACACACAACTTTATTCACTGAAACTGCACAATCCTCTATCCCATACACTTCCCACATCTTGGAATCTCCCCCTGACCATAAAAGTTGCACCTGAAACAGCACAGTGGATTTGCCACAAAAGCTCTAGATGGATAAATGATATAGCCTAACATGACCTTGTTGGGTGAAGACTGACTCAAAACTCAACCAAAAACTCACTAATCCCAGAATGCCATTCACTATAAGATACAAAGTCAAAGATGGCGGCACCCATTGCCTGAAAAATAGTTTGTTTGGCCACTTTTCAGCATATTACAAATCTTTGATGTACTTGTTACAGTGTACTGTCAAGAACCGGACAAGTCATTTACCGTTTTTGACAAATCACAAAGCAAATAAAATGTTATCACCTCACAGATAATCACCCCAACTACAAGCCTAGCCTAACTGTAGCGTGAAAGCTAAATAGGGATGAAACCATTTAAGGGGGGTTTGTGGGGGGTTCATTTCATTTGTGTTTTTTTTAAGTCCATGGGGGGTAGTTATGGGGATTTATCAATAAATGGGGGATTTATCAATAAATTGAGGGCAAACACAGGAGTTTATACGCAAAATAAAAATAAAAACCCTGGAGAAGGGAGTCTGAGCTGGCAACCCATAGTTGCAATCTGATGGCACGTTAAAAAAAAGACTGGGAACTCGGGAAAAAACGAGCTCCGACTGGGGAAAATCGTTTTAAACAGTCATCCAACTCAGAATTCCAACTCTGAAACTCGGGCCTCTTTCTAGAGCTCCGACCTTCCGACCTGAAGATCACTGACGTCATTTGACCTCAAGTTCCCAGTTATTTGAAAGCACTATAAGTCAGTCGAGTGAACTATACCTTGTTATAACATATTAGGTCTGACAGACGCTTACATGACAACCAGAATGCATTTTATGATGTCAACAAACATGGCTCCACACGTAGCTGGAAAATAGTTTAGCATTAGCTCATTATAATCAGTACAACCTTCAACAAAGTATTTTGCACACATCATATGTGTCCATTGAAATCTATGTAAGAATCGGAAGGTGTGATTTGTCACCACTACTTGAAAACCTGAATAAAACAGTAAATATGTTAAGCTCCTTTCACACATACAGTATGCTACAGTAGAAACAACACGATATACAGAAAATAAGGCACTTACTTTGAGAAGAACGCACTCATGTCCAAAGTTATTATTTATAAGGAAACCAATAATGAAGGTAATGCAGAAAATGTGGCAGGGGGAAAAAGTTTGAGCAAGGCCTGTTCTGACTAGAGATGCGCAATGTCTTCATATGTGATCTGGGGACACACTGGGGAAGTGTTTGGGCTCTCGTTGAAGAGAGAAGTTTGTTCGGCTCAGTAAAGCCTCAAACATAAATAGGTGGAACACACCTCAATTCAAACTGTTGTTAGAAAATAAAACTATTTAGAAAATAATTTTAAATTGACAAGTTGAAACATAGCCTAAAGATAATTACGAGGCAGCGTGCCTTGGTTTGAGGGCAACACGGGTTCACTGTCCTGTTGTGTAACAATCACATTTTGGAACAATGAGTGCATTCTGACATCACGCACATTAAAAAACCTCACGCTGGGGTGACCATTTTTGTTCCTAAGAGCAAAGCAAAACAGATCTTGACCCAAGTTGTGTGACACAGAGCGCCCGCTCCCTCTAGTCAGAAGAAACACAAACAAATATCACAAGTCCACTACAGGTTACCTTCACTGATTCAACTGCACCCAACTCCTTTCCCACCGACCCTGAAACCACAAACGGATCCTCCAAAAGGTCAAGGATCCACTTTCTCCAAAAATGTCACTCCTACTGGACCCAACTTATCTCTATCATAACCATGTCCATCACCTTCTACCCTTTCCATTTCACCAGAACTTGAACTGTCGTCCGGCTCACTCTTTTTGAACTTGACACCAATCTTCCTCGACACCAATCTTCCTCGATGTGGGTGTCTCTCGTGTGTGTTTGCAGGTAGGTAGAGTTAGACAAGTAGTAAATTACACATTGTAAATAGGACAATATTTTCATGTTGCACATATTTTAGTTTTCAATATTTGTATATGAATTTCTACAATTTATAGTTGGTTTGAGGTTTTTAAGTCATTGAAATTTGGAGCTATGGACTTTTAAAAATATTGTCCCATGTAAATTGTGTAATTTACTGATGGTCCCTAACTATCCCCATAGGGATGTCTAATGTCAAACCAAGTTGCCAATGGGCGTTACGATTGAGTCATGTGCAGCAGCTGCACTCCGAATTGCTGATTACTTGGGTGCTGTGGGCATGTGGGCAGAAAAACAATAAACCCAACCCATAGGAAACTGTTATGGTATCCTTCAATCCGTGACATCATTTTTTTCCTGTCATCTTGCAAATCTCCTTTTTGGACTTTATGACCCAAATTATCCTATTTACACTTTGCAGTCAATTTTGACACGAAAATAAATGTTTCTAAAGATGCCATGTAGGCCATTTTCAAAAGGAGAATATATATTTTTAGGGGCAGTCTCTCTTGAAAGAGCGTCTGAACTTCCTGATTAAGCCTTGTTTTGAAGCTCGGACATTAAGTAATGTTAGCGGCCATGACTGAAGCCAAACAAGAGTTGTCTTGGGAGTGTGGTTTGTTGTGGGTGTTTCTTGGGTGTGTCTTCGCCATTCAGTCACAACGAATAAGGGCATTAGTGAGTACAGCGAGGTAAGCTAAGGTAGCTTTGTTATGGAGAGAACAATGTTTTGGAGTTAAGGACTTTTTCCCTCCTGACTTATTCGCCATCTCAAGGTGGTCAGCTACATGGCCTAAAGTATCAGTGAATTCGGCTATTTCAGCATCAAATCGAGCACACATCCATGCAATCTCCATAGACAAACACTGGCAGTAGAATGGCCCATACTGAAGAGCTCAGTGACTTTCAACGTGGCACCATCATAGGATACCGCCTTTTCAACAAGTCAGTTCGTCAAATTTCTTGCAGAGCTAGAGCTTCCCCGGTCAACTGTAATTGCTGTTATTGTGTAGTGGAAATGACTAGGAGCAACAATGGCTCAGCCGCGTAGTGGTAGGCCACACAAGTTCACAAAACGGGACCGCCAAGTGCTGAAGCACATAGCTTTTAAAAATTGTCTGTCCTCGGTTGCAACACTCACTACCGAGTTCCTAACTGCCTCTGGAAGCAACGTCAGCACAATAACTGTTCGTCTGGAGCTTCATGAAATGGGTTTCCATGGCTGAGCAGCCGCACACAAGCCTATGATCACCCTACGCAATACCAAGCATCGGCTGGAGTGGTGTAAAGCTCGTCGCCATTGGACTCTGGAGCAGTGGAAATGTGTTCTCTGGAGTGACGCTTCATCATCAGGGACAGTGTCTCCTGACCCCTCCTGTCTCAGCCTTCAGTAGTTTATGTGTCGGGGGGCTAGGGTTAGTTTGTTATATCTGGAGTACTTCTCCTGTCTTATCCCATGTGTGAATTTAAGTATGCTCTCTCTAATTCTCTTTCTCTCTTTCTTTCTCTCTCTTGGAGGACCTGAGCCCTAGGACCATGCCTCAGGACTACCTGGCCTGATGACTCCTTGCTGTCCCCAGTCCACCTCGTGCTGCTGCTCCAGTTTCAACTGTTCTGCCTGCGGCTATGGAACCCTGACCTGTTCACCGGACATGCTACTTGTCCCAGACCTGCTGTTTTCAACTCTCTAGAGACAGCAGGAGTGGTAGAGATACTCTTAATGATCGGCTATGAAAAGCCAACTGACATTTACTCCTGAGGTGCTGACTTGCTGCACCCTCGACAACTACTGTGATTATTATTATTATTTGACCCTGCTGGTCATTTATGAACATTTGAACATCTTGGCCATGTTCTGTTATAATCTCCACCCGGCACAGCCAGAAGAGGACTGGCCACCCCTCATAGCCTGGTTCCTCTCTAGGTTCCTTCCTAGGTTTTGGCCTTTCTAGGGAGTTTTTCCTAGCCACCGTGCTTCTACACTTTGCATGCTGTTTGTTTCAAAGTTTAATTTAATGTAAAAACATTTTATTGTGGTGATGGTATCAACTGCAATTTTAATGCCTAGTTTTGGGTCAGTTCAGCTGTCCTACAACACAATATTCTATAACTGGCTAGTTTTGTCTCGTCTCTTGTCTCTCCTTATGGGGCAGCAGGTAGCCTAGTGGTTAGCGTGTTGGACTAGTAACCAAAATGGTTGCAAGATCAAATCCCTGACCTGACAATGTATATCTCTTTCTTTCTACCCCCTGAACAAGGCAGTTCCCAACCCACTTCCTAGGCCATCATTGAAAATAAGAATTTGTTCTTAACTGACTTGCCTAGTAAAATAAAAAATGTCTGGTGTTAGATCTATCCCAGGGGACAAATCCCAGAACTCCTAATATTCCAACAGGTGTAAGCTGCATGTGGTCATTGCAAAAACTTCACCCAGCTTGAGCGAATAATATATACTTTTTTTACAGAAAGTATTCATACACCCTTGACTTTTTCCACATTTTGTTGTTACAGCCTGAAATTAATGGATAAAAATAGATCCTCACCCATCTACACACAATAGCCCATAATGTCAAAATGAAAACCTGTCAACATTTTTTGCAAATTTATTGAAAAATAAATGTCTGATTTAGTGTACATCAGTCTTCACACCTGAGACAATACTTTGTAGAAGCACTTTTGGCAGCCATGACATGACATCTGTGAGTCTTTCTGGATAAGTCTCTAAGAGCTTTCCACACCTGGATTGTACTTAATTTGCCCATTATTCTTTGCAAAATTCTTCTAGCTCTGTCAAATTAGTTGTTGATCATTTTCAGGTCATGCCATATAGATTTTCAAGTAGATTTATGTCAAAACTTGGCCACTTGGGTAACATTCACTGTCTTCATGGTAAGCAACTCCAGCATCTCCAGTGTACATTTTGCCTTGTATTTTAAGTTATTGTCCTGCTGACAGGTAAATTAATCTCTCAGTGTCTGGTGGAAAGCAAAGTGAACCAGGTTTTTGCTTGTGGTTAGCTCCATTCCGTATTTTTTTTCTCCTGAAAAATTTCCCGGTCCTAAATGATTACAAGCATATCCATAACATAATGCAGCCACCACTATCCTTGAAAATATGAAGAGTGGTATTCAGTAATGTGTTGTATTGGATTTGTTCCAAACATAACACTGTATTCAGGACAAAAAAGTATTTGCATTGCCACATTTTTTACAATATTACTTTAGTGCCTTGTTGCAAACAGGATGCATGTGTTGGAATATTGTTAATCTGTACAGGCTTCCTTTTTTCACACTGTCAATTAAGCTAGTATTGTGGAGTAACTACAATGTTGTTGATCCATCCTCAATTTTCTCCTGTCGTTGCCATTAAACTCTGTAATTGCTTTTGAAGTCACCCTTGACCTCATGGTGAAATTCCTGAGTGGTTTCCTTCCTCTTGGCCACGTGAGTTAGGAAGGAGGAAGCTTTGCATTGGTCAGTAGCCTACAGAGTAATAATAGTGCATTAGCTGAACTTATGTATATATTGTCAACAAAGTGTTTTGACAACTTTCAAGTGTAACAATTCCATGTAGAATACACCATACTTCACATAATGCTGCAGAAGCACTAACATAACAATGTGCAAATGTAATACCTTCATGTATGGTGTCCTTACAGGAAGGTATAACACTTCACCAATCAGGCCAGATGGAATAGTTGTGCAGCAATGCTCCCCATCCAACCTGACAGAGCTTGAGAGGATCTGCAGAGAAGAATGGGGGGAACTCCCCAAATACAGGTGTGCCAGGTTTGCAGCATCATACCCAAGAAGACTCAAGGCTGTAATCGCTGCCAAAGGTGCTTCAACAAAGTACTGAGTAAAGGGTCTGAATACTTACACTACTGTTCAAACGTTTGGGGTCACTTAGAAATGTCCTTGTTTTTGAAAGAAAAGCTATTTTTTTGTCCATTAAAATAACATAAAATTGATAAGAAATACAGTGTAGACATTGTTAATGTTGTAAATGACTATTGTAGCTGGAAAAGGCTGATTTTTAATGGAATATCTACAGAGGACCATTATAAGCAATCATCACTCCTGTGTTCCAATGGCACGTTGTGTTAGCTAATCCAAGTTTAGCATTTTAAAAGGCTAATTGATCCTTAGAAAACCCCTTTGCAATTATGTTAGTACAGCTGAAAACTGTTGTTCTGATTAAAGAAGCAATAAAACTGGCCTTCTTTAGACTAGTTGTGTATCTGGAGCATCAGCATTTGTGGGTTCGATTACAGGCTCAAAATGGCCAGAAACTGAAGATCTCTTACAATGCTGTGTACTACTCCCTTCACAGAACAGTGCAAACTGGCTCTAACCAGAATAGAAAGAGGAGTGGGAGGCCCCGGTGCACAACTGAGCAAGAGGACAAGTACTTTAGAGTGTCTAGATTGAGAAACAGACACCTCCCAAGTCCTCAACTGCCAGCTTCATTAAATAGTACCCGCAAAACCCCAGTCTCAATGTCAACAGTGAAGAGGCGACTCCGGAACCCTGCTTACCTTCCCCCGAACTCTTCAATGGAGAGCCGGGCACCTGTCAGGCGTTTCTCGCTCAGTGTGCCCTCATCACTGAGCGAGACCCCTCGGACCGCTCTAAAATGGCGTACCTCCTCATGCTGATGTCCGGGAGGGCTCTCGCCTGTTATCTCCTTTTGAGTGTTCCTATCCGCCCCTGCTCTTCCCTGAGCAAGAGGAAGAGGTCAGCATGCCGCTGTCGACGTACCTGGAGGAGAGCCCGGTCGGCCCTCCTCAAGACCACCTCCAGGTATCGACGACAAGCGGATCGCAATCGGACCCTCGGTCTCAGGCAGGAGGTATGGCTGTCCACCCGGGATCTGCCCCTCTGAGTGGAATCCCTCTGAGTGGAATCCAATCTACAAAATCATTAGCCTCTCTGCTGTTCGTCTTCTGTTTCCCTGTACCCTTCATATACATCCTACCTTTCATGTGTCCAGAGTTAAACTCATTTCTCAGCCCTTTGTCTCCTGTTTCCAGGCCCCACCTCTCCCTCGTCTCATCGATGGCCAACCGGAATACACGGTGATGCGTCTCCTGAAGGTTCGACCTTGGGGCAGGGGGTTCCAGTACCTGGTTTACTGGGAGGGTTATGGCCCTGGGAGAGGTGCAGGGTCCCCGCCAGGGACATTCTGGACCCAGGCCGACAGAGGGTAGTTCGTATGGCCCAATACACTGTCATCCAGGACATATATACCAGGTCGTGTCAGAGGAAGGCCCAAACAATTGTCAACGACTCCAGTCACCCAAGTCATTGACTGTTCTCTCTGCTACCGCACGGCAAGGGGTACTGGAACATCAAGTCTAGGTCCAAAAGGCTCCTTAACAGCTTCTACCCCCAAGCTATAAGACTGCTGAACAATTAACTTCTTATGGCTGCAGGGGCACTTTTGAGTAGCTTGGATGAAAGGTGCCCAGAGGTGCCCAGAGTAATCGGCCTGCTCCTCAGTCTCAGTTGCTAATATATGCATATTATTAATAGTATTGGATAGAAAACACTCTGAAGTTTCTGAAACTGTTTGAATGATGTCTGTGGGTATAACAAAACTCATATGGCAGGCAAGAACCTGAGAAGAAATCCAAACAGGAAGTGAGAAATCTGAGGTTGATACATTTTCAAACCATTCCCTATTGAAATCCCATTGCGATATGAATGACGATTCACTTCCTAGGGCTTCCACTAGATGTCAACCGTCTATAGAAATTTGAATGAGGCATATACTGTGTTGTGGGACTGACCAAGAGGGGAATGAATCAGACTACTGGCAGTGAGCCAGTTCCCGGTCATGATATCTTCCTGCATTCCGTTCCTCCTCAAGACACAAAGGAATTCTCCAGTTGGAACTTTATTGAAGATTTATGATAAAAACATCCTAATGATTGATTGATTCTGTGCTTAGTTTGAAATGTTTCTTCAACCTTTTATATAACTTTTTGTCCGAAAAAATGGTCAACCAGCACCAGCGTTTGGATAGGTGTACCAAACGTGCAAACAAAAGTAGCTAATTGGACATAAATAATGGACATTATCGAACAAATCAAGCATTTATTGTGGACCTGGGATTCCTGGGAGTGCATTCTGATGAAGATAATCAAAGGTAAGGGAATATTTAGCATGTAATTTCTGGTTTATGTTTACTCCAAAATGGCAGCTAAATGTATTATATTTCTGGGCGCCGTCTAAGATTATTGCATGGTTTGCTTTTTCAGTAAAGTTTTTTTGAAATCTGACACAGCGGTTGCATTAAGGAGAGGTATATCTATAATTCCATGTGTATAACTTGTATTATTATCTACATTTATGATGAGTATTTCTGTTGAATCGATGTGGCTATGCAAAATCACTGGATGTTTTTGGAACTAGTGAACATAACGCGCCAAAGTAAACTCAGATTTTTTTATATAAATATGAACTTTATCAAACAAAACATACATGTATTGTGTAACATGAATTCCTATGAGTGTCATCTGATGAAGATCATCAAAGGTTAGTGATTCATTTTATCTCTATTTGTGCTTTTTGTGACTCCTCTCTTTGGCTGGAAAAATGGCTGTTTTTATTGTCGTTTGGTGGTGACCTAACATAATCGTTTGTGGTGCTTTCCCTGAAAAGCATATTTGAAATCGGACACTGTGGTGGGATTAACAACAAGAGTACCTTTAAAACGGTATAAGATACATGTATGTTTGAGGAATTGTAATTATGAGATTTCTGTTGTTTTGAATTTGGCGCCCTGCACTTTCACTGGCTGTTGTCACATCATCCCGTTAATGGGATTGCAGCCCAAAGAGGTTCAAATGGCTCCCGGACTATTTACATTGACTCCCCCAAACATTTCACGGTAAGGTCTACCTACACCTGTTGTATTTGGCGCATGTGACAAATACAATTTGATTTGATTTTGATACAGTACAGTACATTACAGTACATTACCTCATTTTCAAGCTTCTGTAAGTGCGATCCAAGTGAGAGAATACATGCACTAGTACACCAGAGTGCATGTAATATCTGCATGAGTACAATGTAATTACTAGGTGTTACACAGGATTTGCCTAGTTAAAATGAAGTGTACAGTGCCTTGCGAAAGTATTCGGCCCCCTTGAACTTTGCGACCTTTTGCCACATTTCAGGCTTCAAACATAAAGATATAAAACTGTATTGTTTTGTGAAGAATCAACAACAAGTGGGACACAATCATGAAGTGGAACGACATTTATTGGATATTTAAAACTTTTTTAACAAATCAAAAACTGAAAAATTGGGCGTGCAAAATTATTCAGCCCCCTTAAGTTAATACTTTGTAGCGCCACCTTTTGCTGCGATTACAGCTGTAAGTCGCTTGGGGTATGTCTCTATCAGTTTTGCACATCGAGAGACTGAAATTTTTTCCCATTCCTCCTTGCAAAACAGCTCGAGCTCAGTGAGGTTGGATGGAGAGCATTTGTGAACAGCAGTTTTCAGTTCTTTCCACAGATTCTCGATTGGATTCAGGTCTGGACTTTGACTTGGCCATTCTAACACCTGGATATGTTTATTTTTGAACCATTCCATTGTAGATTTTGCTTTATGTTTTGGATCATTGTCTTGTTGGAAGACAAATCTCCGTCCCAGTCTCAGGTCTTTTGCAGACTCCATCAGGTTTTCTTCCAGAATGGTCCTGTATTTGGCTCCATCCTTCTTCCCATCAATTTTAACCATCTTCCCTGTCCCTGCTGAAGAAAAGCAGGCCCAAACCATGATGCTGCCACCACCATGTTTGACAGTGGGGATGGTGTGTGTTCAGGGTGTTGCTTTTACGCCAAACATAACGTTTTGCATTGTTGCCAAAAAGTTCAATTTTGGTTTCATCTGACCAGAGCACCTTCTTCCACATGTTTGGTGTGTCTCCCAGGTGCCTTGTGGAAAACTTTAAACGACACTTTTTATGGATATCTTTAAGAAATGGCTTTCTTCTTGCCACTCTTCCATAAAGGCCAGATTTGTGCAATATACGACTGATTGTTGTCCTATGGACAGAGTCTCCCACCTCAGCTGTAGATCTCTGCAGTTCATCCAGAGTGATCATGGGCCTCTTGGCTGCATCTCTGATCAGTCTTCTCCTTGTATGAGCTGAAAGTTTAGAGGGACGGCCAGGTCTTGGTAGATTTGCAGTGGTCTGATACTCCTTCCATTTCAATATTATCGCTTGCACAGTGCTCCTTGGGATGTTTAAAGCTTGGGAAATCTTTTTGTATCCAAATCCGGCTTTAAACTTCTTCACAACAGTATCTCGGACCTGCCTGGTGTGTTCCTTGTTCTTCATGATGCTCTCTGCGCTTTTAACAGACCTCTGAGACTATCACAGTGCAGGTGCATTTATACGGAGACTTGATTACACACAGGTGGATTGTATTTATCATCATTAGTCATTTAGGTCAACATTGGATCATTCAGAGATCCTCACTGAACTTCTGGAGAGAGTTTGCTGCACTGATAGTAAAGGGGCTGAATAATTTTGCACGCCCAATTTTTCAGTTTTTGATTTGTTAAAAAAGTTTGAAATATCCAATAAATGTCGTTCCACTTCATGATTGTGTCCCACTTGTTGTTGATTCTTCACAAAAAAATACAGTTTTATATCTTTGTTTGAAGCCTGAAATGTGGCAAAAGGTCGCAAAGTTCAAGGGGGCCGAATACTTTCGCAAGGCACTGTATCTTGAGGGGTACTTACTTGTAATTATAGTGTACCGATAGTCAGTGGTGGAAAAAGTACCCAATTGTCATACTTGAATGAATGTAAAGATACTTTAATTGAAAATGACTCAAGTAAAAGTGAAAGTCACCCAGTAAAATACTACTTGAGTAAAAGTCTAAAAGTACTTGATTTTAAATATTCTTAACTATCAAAAGTTTAAGTATAAATCATTCGAATTCCTTACATTTATAGTGGAAAGGCAAAGTTTCAACAGCTGGGCCTAAAATAGTATATAAGAGAACATACAAAAGATTTTGCTGTGACTCTTATGTGGATGATGTTTAAAATATTTGTTGGTCTGATGTGATTAATGAGGAGCATCCAGACACTGCACTGGATGTATTTATGAAATTGCTTCTTCAAGTTATTGATAATCATGCACCTGTTAAGAAACTGACTGTTAAGGCTCCATGCATTGATGAGGAATTGAAAAACTGTATGGTTGAAGGAGATGGGGAAAAAGGAGTGGCTAATAAGTGGCTGCACATCTGACTGGCTGACTTACAACAAATTGAGAAATGATGTGACTAACTCAACAAAAAGTTGAAGTCAAGATCAATGATATAAAGTGATGATGGATGGAAAAACTTTGGCGTACTTTAAATGAAATTATGGGCAGAAAGATAAATTCAACTCCATCTTTCATCGAATCAGATGACTTATTCATCACCAACCATTTGATGTTGCCAATTATTTTAATGATTACTTCATTGGCAAAGTGGGCAAAATTAGGCAGGAAATGCCAACAATTAACAGTGAACAATTTTAATCATGCATAAAAATATAAAAATATTTTGTAACGTTAGTGTGGGAGAGGTGGATTTTATCGATCAATAATGACATACCTCCTGGCATTGACAACAGATGGAAAGCTACTGAGGATGGTAGCTGACGGTATAGTCACTCTTATCTGTCATATTTTTATATCTGAGCCTAGAGGAAAGTTTTTGTCCTCAGGCCTGGAGGGAAGCAAAAGTAACTCTGCTACCCAAGAGTAATAAAGTGGCTTTTACTGGTTCTAACAGCAAACCTAAAAGCTTACTGCCAGCTCTTACCAAACTGTTGGTGTTTGACCAAATACAATGCTATTTCTCTGTAAACAAATCCACAACAGACTTTCAGCAGTTTATAGAGAAGGGCACTCAATATGTACTGCACTGATACAAATGACTGATGATTGGTTGAAATAAATTGATAATAAGAAGTTTGTGGGAGCGGTACTGTCAGATTTCAGTGCAGCCTTTAATATTATTGACCATAACCTGTTGCTGAAAAAACATATGTGTTATGGCTTTTCAACCTCTGCCATATCGTGGGTTCAGAGCTATCTATCTAATAGAACTCAAGGGATTTTCTTTAATGGAAGCTTCTCTAATGTCAAACATGTAAACGTGTGGTGTACCGCAGCGCAGCTCTCTAGGCCCTCTACTCTTTTTTATTTTTACCAATTACCTGCCACGGGCATTAAACAAAGCATGTGTGTCCATGTACGCTAATGATTCAACCGTATATGCATCAGCAACCACAGCTAATGATGTCACTGAAACTCTTAACAAAGAGTTGCAGTCTGTTTTGGAATGGGTGGCCAGTAATAAACTGGGCCTGAACATCTCTAAAACTAAGAGCATTGTATTTGGTTCAAATAATTCCTTAACCTCTCTGCGCACCGAACCCGTTAGCGGGATTAAATTCCACAACATACGGTCGTCATAGTCATATTAAACATTCATGAAAATACAAGTGTCTCACTTGGATCGAAAGCCTAGAATCTTGCTAATCCAACTGCGTTGTCAGATTTAAAAAAGGATTTACGATGCGATTATCTGAGGATAGAGCCCCATAAAAACAACTATTTTAACCGGTCGCGGCCAGCTATAGTTTTGTCTAATCTTTTTTTTTTTTTTTTTACCCTTTTTTCTCCCCAATTTCGTGGTGTCCAATTGTTGTAGTAGCTACTATCTTGTCTCATCGCTACAACTCCCGTACAGGCTTGGGAGAGATGAAGGTTGAAAGTCACAACCCAACCTAGCCCCACTGCTTCTTAACACAGCGCGCATCCAACCCGGAAGCCAGCCGCAGGAAGGAAACAGAGTGTGTCGGAGGAAACACCGTGCACCTGGCAACCTTGGTTAGTGCGCACTGCGCCCGGCCCGCCACAGGAGTCACTGGTGCGCGATGAGAGAAGGACATCCCTACCAACCAAGCCCTCCCTAACCCGGACTACGCTAGGCCAATTGTGCGTCGCCCCATGGACCTCCCGGTCGCGGCCGGTTACGACAGAGCCTGGGCGCGAACCCAGAGTCTCTGGTAGTACAGCGCCCTTAACCACTGCGCAATACTTCATTTTAACTAGCTAAATCCTGTGTAACACCTAGCAATTGCATTGTACTTATGCAGAAATTACTTGTATTCTGTGGTGTAATAATGTGTTTATTTAGCACATCGCTGGCACTTTCAGAAGCTGACGATTAGAAAATCAGGATGGGCAATGTACTTTATAGGTACACTATAATTACAAGTAAGTACCCCTCAATATACACTTTTTTGAAACTATGTAAATCATGTGTAACACTTACGTGCTGATCACACCGTTAGCGTCATTGCGTTTTGGTACACCAGAATTAGATTTATTTTGAATGGAACACTGTATTTGCCTTGCGGCATTGCATTGCAGAGGCAGTTGCAGTGCGTCCTGTGTGGTGGATCAAACTGTATGAGTAGACAGCTTGACAGAAATGGTAGCAGAAGTTGAATGTTGAAACTTTATTGCACACATATCCAGATGATGCTGTCGTGTGCTGTCGTGTGATTGAGGCTTTGGTAATTAAACGGAATAAAAATATAAATGCAACATGTAAAATGTTAATCCCATGTTTCATGATGCAGAAAAATGTATCCATGCTTTTTTCACTTCTAGATTAGACGACTGCAATGCTCTACTTTCCGGCTACCCGGATAAAGCACTAAATAAACTTCAGATAGTGCTAAACAAGGCTGCTAGAATCTTGACTAGAACCCAAAAAATATATCATATTACTAGTGCTAGCCTCTCTACACTGGCTTCCTGTTAAGGCAATGGTTGATTTCATGGTTTTACTGTTGAACCTACAAAGCATTACATGGGCTTGCTCCTACCTATCTTTCCAATTTGGTCCTGCCGTACATACCTACACATACGCTACGGTCACAAGAGGCAGGCCTTATTACTGTCCCTAGAATTTCTAAGCAGACAGCTGGATGCAGGGCTTTCTCCTATAGAGCTACATTTTTATGGAATGGTCTGCTTATCCATGTGAGAGATGCAGACTCGGTCTCAATCTTTATGTTTTTATTGAAGACTCATCTCATCAGTAGGTCCAATGATTGAGTGTAGTCTGGCCCAGGAATGTGAAGATGAATGGAAAGGCATTGGAGCAATGTACCACCCTTGCTGTCTCTGCCTGGCCAGTTCCCCTTTCTCCCCTGGGATTCTCTGCCTCTAACCCTATTACAGGGGCTGAGTCACTGGCTTACTGGTGCTCTTCCATGCAGACCCTAGGAGGGGTGTGTCACTTGAGTGGGTTGAGTCACTGACGTGATCTTCCTGTCCGGGTTGGCGCCCCCCCCCCAACCCTCCCCCCCCTTGGGTTGTGCTGTGGCAGAGATCTTTGTGGGCTATACTCGGCATTGTCTCAGGATGGTAAGTTGGTGGTTGAAGATATCTCTCTAGTGGTGTGGGGGTTGTGCTTTGGTAAAGTGGGTGGGGTTATGTCCTGCCTGTTTGGCCCTGTCCGGGGGTATCGTCGAACTGGGCCACAGTGTCTAAGCCTCCAGTATTTATGCTGCAGTAGTTTATGTGTCTGGGGGCTAGGGTCAGTCTGTTATATCTGGGGTATTTATCCTGTCTTATCCGGTGTCCTGTGTGAATTTAAGTATGCTCTCTCTAATTCTCTCTCTTTCTCTCTTTATTTCTCTCTAAATAAATGTGATTAAAATTTGATTGAAATAAAAAAGATCCCAGAAATGTTCCATATGCACAAAAAGCTTTTTCTCTCAAATTTTTGTCCCAAATTTGTTTACATCCTTGTTAGTGAGCATTTATCTTTTGCCAAGATAATCCTGACAGGTGTGGCATATCAAGAAACTGATAAAACAGCAAGATTGTTACACAGGTGCACCTTATGCTGGGGGACAATAAAAGGACACTCTTAAATGTGCAGTTTTGTCACACAACACAATACCACAGATGTTTCAAGTTTTGAGGGAGCGTGGAATTGGCAAGCTGACTGCAGAAATGTCCACCAGAGCTGTTGCCAGAGAATTGAATGTTCATTTCTCTACCATAAACTGCCTCCAATGTAATTTTAGAGAATTTGGCTGTACGTCCAACAAGCCTCACGACCGCAGACCACTTGTAACCACGCCAGCCTAGGACCTCCACACCTGTCTTCCTTACCTGCGGCATCGTCTAAGACCAGCCACCTGATGAACATCTGATGACATCTGATGAAACTGTGGGTTTGCACCTTCGATGGCCACTGGCACGCTGGAGATGAGTGCTCTTCACAGATTTATCCCGGTTTCAACTGTACCGGGCAGACAGCGTATATGGCGTCGTGTGGGCTAGCGGTTAGTAGATGTCAACATTGTGAACAGAGTACCCCATGGTGGTGGTGGGGTTATGGTATGGGCAGGCATAAGCAATTTGAATGCACAGAGATTCTGTGACAAGATGCTGAGGACCATTGTCGTGCCATTCATCCGCCGCCATCACCTCATGTTTCAGCATGATAATGCACGGCCCAATGTCGCAAGTATTTGCATACAATTCCTTGAAGTGGAAAATGTCCCAGTTCTTCCATGGCCTGCATACTCACCAGACATGCCAACCATGTTTGGGATGCTCTGGTTTGACATGTACGACAGTGTGTTCCAGTTCCCGTCAATATCCAGCAACTTCCCACAGCCATTGAAGAGGAGTGGGACAACATTCCACAGGCCACAATCAACAGCCTGATCAACTCTATGCAAAGTAGATGTGTTGCACTGCATGAGGTAAATGGTACACACTGGTTTCATGATCCACGCCCTACCTTTTTATAAGGTATCTGTGACCAACAGAGTATTCAACAATGCTGTGGTAAAATTAAACAATAAGGCCCGGGGGGGGTGTGGTATATGTCCAATATACCACAGCTAAGGGCTGTTCTTATGCACAACACAGCTCGGAGTGCCTGGATACAGCCCTTAGCCATGGTATATTGGCCATATACCACAAACCCCTGAGGGGCCTTATTGCTATTATAAACTTGTTTCGAAGATAATGAGAAGAGTGAAAATAAATGTTTTGTCATACCACTGGTATACAGTACGGTCTGACATACCACGGCTGTCAGCCAATCAGCATTCTGGGTTCAAACCACTCAGTTTATGAAAATGATTCAGGTAACTGATAAAATACTGCCAAAATAAAGGAAACACCAACATAAAATGTCTTAATAGGGCGTTGGACCACCACAAACCACCAGAACCGCTTCAATGCATCTTGGCATACATTTTACAAGCGTCTGCAACTCTGTTGGAGGGATGTGACACTATTCTTCCAAAATAAATGTCATAATTTGGTGTTTTGTTGATGGTGGTGGAAAAAGAAGTCTCAGGCACTGCTTCAGAATCTCCCATAATTGTTCAATTGGGTTGGAATCTGGTGACTGAGACACACACCAACACACCCTTTAAACTTCCTATGCTCCTAGTATAGTATACCTATATATACAATACAGTACAGTACGTCCGACCTACAGCCAAAAGAGACAACGGTAAACGGTTTCTGTAATGAATACACACATTTTCTGCGTTGTCTCTCTCTCTGTTGGCTCTCTGTTGGCTGTACTGTACTGTACTGTACGGTATATATAGGTATACTATAGGTATATAGGTATACTATATATATATATACCTATACTATATATATATATATCTGTATAGTATATATAGTATACCTATAGTATATCTATATATACAGTACAGTATGTCCGACCTACAGCCAACAGAGTCAACACAGAAAATGAGTGTATTCATTACAGAAACCGTTTACCATTTAAGAACCAAACTGAAGCAAACAGAACAAAACAGGGAGGATCTAAATTTGTCCAATAGAAATTCTCGTTTGCGTTTTCTGTTTGACGTAAACTCATATAGTTGCTAAATGTTTTGCTACAGACTAAACGTTTTGCAACGATCTGTGTAATGGTTACACCCCAGTTCTAAGGTCATGACATTTCATGACATAATTATTCCGGTCAATTTACATGTTGCCAAATATGTTTGCACTCATAACTTAAGATTTTTTTGACTCTATAAAAAGTAAAATAAAATGAAGAAAACAAAAGTCCTATTTTATCCAGACGGTTAGTTTGGGGCCTCTGTGATAATGGTAGCTCACTCCACACTTTACGGCTGCTCACTAAAACACTGCTATTACACCAAAAGATTTCTGCCTGTATATTTATATGCTAGGTCACTAGCAATAAAACATGTACAGTAGCCAGAGTGCAAACGCAGTACATGTCTCTTGCAGTGAAACTAAAGAGCACAAAGATAATATCTTAAGTACTTGCCATGGGGGTCACGCTGTGTTTACAGTTCATGGGCAAATAGTCATTTTATCTGTGACTAAAACCTACAGTCAATTTGGAAGCCGCTTCTTACATGTAGCTGAAGTACAGTTCGGCCCATTGCATCAAGGAAGTCATGTTTTCCATTCAATCACCATAAAGACCAATATTGTATTGTACTATTTTACATACGGTTTTTATTTGGTAACACTCATAGGTGGATTTATGAGTTGTTTACCAAACTCATTCTTGAAATTCTTTCTAGGAATTTTTGTAATATGCTCCAGGCAATGTTATAATGGATCGTTAATATGATCCTGTGGGTTCTACATTCTCCACGTGGCCTTACCTTGTCATGCAAAGTCATGCCCTAAGACAGGGATTGTATCACATTAAGAGCAGCCAGTCACTGCGTTGGATAAGGCCATATCCAAAGGCCTAATCCCAGGTTTTACTGAACAGACATATTATACCGTAACCCTCAGTGTCGGTAACCTTGCCATGGACACAATGAGTCTGGGCTGCCACTGATTCTGAAAAAGTACCATGAGTTCATTGCACATACCATCAGAGGCCTAGTGTAGTTGTAGCCATATCAGAGTAGAGGGGTCTCACAATTTAAGGCAGGAATGGGCAACTTTTAAAGGCCCTAGGATTCATTTCACAAAACAAAAACAAAATATATATTTTAGAATAGTAGAATACACAAGGTGCATTTTTGAAATCTGTTTGTGCATCAGCAGTTTTTTCTCTTGTTAAAGTCTGTCACAGACAGTAACTCAATTAGTCCATATCAACTAACATTTTTTTAGATTGGTAAACTAGTTTAGCAGCCAGCTATCTAAACTTAGTAATCACGGTCCTAGATAATATGGCTTAGGCTTGTTACTGTACGTGCTATATATTCATTTTACACAAACATTATAACAAATTGTGAAGTACAGTGTATTAATAAAGCTTTATTTTTGGTACTGTGTTGACTGTCTGGGTTGTGGGTGGCATTTTGGAATACACGTTTGTTTTCTGAAAGATATTTCACTGACTTTGTGCTCTGTATACCCCCTCATGCGCGTCTGTCATTGCACTCTACCTTTCACATCGCACAAAGTAGCCTACACATATTGTTCTTTGACTCGATTCGAACATAAATTCAGTAGATTAAGACAAATGTCTTTCATATCTCTTTAATAACACAAGTCAGGCCCATGAACTCCCAGCCTTAATCTTTGGTGTCTCATAAATAGTGTCCAGTCAAAAGGGATTGTTACCCTCCGGTTAACAGGGCCCCTTGGGTGAGCAGCAATCATTTCTCTAACAACATTAAAATAATCTATCATCAAAAATAAGATTACTGATAGACTAGTGACAAGGAAAGGCAAATGTGGACACACACTGAACAAAAACAGACAGAAATAGGCCTATGCATAATAACTGTGTAATGTGGACACTTGAGTCCACTTACGTATGTTTGTTAATGTTCACTTTTGAAACAACCTTTGATGGTTGTAACTCAAATCAAAAACATGTTTCAGTGAAAACACAAAAAAGGACTCTCCAAGGCCCTTCAAAACAATTTCTCAGCATCTTGTTAATGCTTTAGACATTCCACAGGGCTGATATGGTAAAGAATATCTTAAGGGGGCTCATGGGTGAGAATAGAAGAGGGTTAATCTTATTTTGGATACTAACTCAGTTCTGTCATGCAGCTGGACAAAAAGGGAGAGAAAACTCTTGAAAACAAGCCCTGTCTCAACCACAAGAACGCAACTGAAATGTATGTCTTCAATTACATAAAACCCACTCAACCATAGTCTCCTTCATTTGGCTGCCTGTCTTGGAGCCTATAATGACACTTCTTCACAGTAAATCACTACACTTTCATGTTAATGCACACACAATAGCTAACAATTTAAATTAGGAAATAAAACGTGACAAATCCTAGGTTCTCCAATACAAATCTGTAACAAAATACCAGAGAGCTAACACACAAGTATATAATTTTAAGATCAAACTGGTATATGGATTGCTGTAAATTCAAGCTAAAAGAGGCGACCTCCTTGCAAAATGGAAATATCTGCGGTTTGCAACTGACGAAAATGGTACGCTAACAAGAATTTGGAAACCTCCTCTGCCATGTTCTTGCATACAGTGGTAGCAAAGAGAGGAATAATGCCCAAATTAGCCAGGGGGAAGGTAAATATATACTGAACAAAAATATAAACGCAACATGCAACAATTTAAAAGATTTTACTGAGTTACAGTTCATATAAGGAAATCAGTCAATTGAAATACATTCATTAGGCCCTAATCTATGGACTTCACATGACTGTGCAGGGGCGGAGCCATGGGTGAGCCTGGGAGGGCACAGGCCCACCCACTGGGGAGGCAGACCCAGCTAATCAGTTTTTCCCCACAAAAGGGCTTTATTACAGACAGAAAAAAATCCTCAGAATTTGAGACATCGATGGCTTTGTGTTATGTGACAAAACTGCACATTTTAGAGTGGCCTTTTATTGTCCCCCAGCACAAGGTGCATCTGTGTAATGATCATGCTGTTTAATCAGCTTCTTGGTATGCCACACCTGTCAGGTGGAAGGATAAATTGCTCACTAACAAAGATGTAAACAAATGTGTGCACAACATTTGAGAGAAATAAGCTGTTTTTGCAACATGTAACATTTCTGCAATCTATTATTTACTTTATTGGCCAAGTAGTTTTGAAGTTTCTCTACAGACTCATTCATTATTACTGTATATAATGCAACACATTGTTGTTGATTGAACTGTAAGAAGAAAAGCCTCAGACAACCAGTCTACCCCACATAGGTATTTCAAGTTGCATGTTCATAAAAACATGTATTTGAGAAAGTCTCACTACCCAAGCATGTATTTTAGATAGCCAAACATGTATTTGAGAAAGAAGCAAAAGCTTGGATCTGAGAATTAGGCTGCACCCAAGGATGTAATCAAGAAGAACTATATGCCACAACGGCAGTAGGAATTCTAAATCACTGATGACAAGATATTCAAGGGGGTAAGCTAAAGATGCATTGATTAATGACAAAACAATAGTTCCTTTAAAGTCCTGTGAGTTGTGGCCTATCTACTCCAGAAAGGACATGTCACCCCTCTAAATATTTCCCAGACTCTGTCTGCCAGAGGACGATTTGCCTAATGACTTCCCTGTGGAGCACAATGTGTATTTTCATGCTTGTCCCCTGTATGCTTGTTTTCGAGTTGTGCCCTCAGGTTCTTCAGACCCTATAATTTCCCCTGGGTGTCTTGAACACGGGCTGTCAGTCTATGGTCTCTGGGACTGGGAATGTGTCCACTGCCGCCCCTCTCATGGGCAGACAGCTCTTACTGCCTGCCTTGGTGTGGAGACGTGGTTCTTTGCTTCTCTCTCTCCAGCTTCCCGCTTCTCCGTGGAGAGCCTCAGCCTGGTGTTGAGGTGGGAATATGGTAGGGGGCATTGGGAAAGGATATTTCCATTCACGACTTCCTCCTGTCTCATTTTCTCCTCATTATCAGGATGCTTGCTGTTGCTGGCCCTGACTTGTCTGTTCCAGTCAAGCGTATTGATGACGTACACAGCGCAGACAGAGAGCATGTAATATTTTGGCATCTATAATTCCTCCAACGTTTCAGTTGTTTAACCTCAGCTGTGTCAAATTGTGAAATGCGCTGACCATCAACTGATCACATTCCACTCCCTCATTATCCACAGCAAGCTAAAGCTCTCTCTGATCTATAATGTACAATGCCTACTGCAGCCAAACAGCAGGCTATAGCTCCACTCCACAACCTGGCCCAAACCTGAACTGGATGCCTGTGATTTGTCAAGCTTTTAGCCAGAACTTTTATATACTGCCAATAAAGTCTCTAGCAGAGAACGGGGGCTCTATAGCAGCGAGTGGGTCTGCTGAAGAAGGGCTGCCTATTGATGGAGTAGTGTTTACAATAGAGATCCTCAGCACAGTAGGATGGATACATTCCAGAGATACATCAGGCAGTGCTAGGGAAGACGTTAGTCTTCCAGGTTCCATCCCTCTATATGATTGTGTTCTGATTGTTTTCATACTGTTGTTAGGTATGGAGTTCTCAGCCGTACATACTTTCAACAACACTTTTTGCAGTACTGTGCCGCTAGTACTGCACCACTATATTCCACACAAATTGGTGGAAACTGATATTTGCTTATATTGAAAAGAGGGATATAAATTTTTTGTATTATTATTACCCACATGGTGGGGGGGTTTCTTAAAGCACGGTACCACTGGGCAAAGACGTCAATTCAACATCTTTTCCATGTTGGTTCAACGTAATTATATTGAAATGACTTGGAAACGTTGTTGATTCAACCAGTGTGTGCCCAGTGGGGTTTCCTCTTCTCAATTAAAGTGTATCCTCTAGTAAATTAAAAATGGCTCGCTTGAAAACAATAACAAAGACCTGCAGACTACTTGTATCAACAGTAAACACTGAGATGGTTTCATCCCATTACAGTCCACATTAAGTTTTCAAAAGTTTTTTTCTTTCTGGGAGACGCTAATGAGGTTCTCCCATCGCACTGGAAACTCATTCATTCTCAGAGAAAATATGATCATTAAAATATTATGAGACACATTGTAGAACTGCTAACGGGCTTGGGGTATAGGCCATCCACCGCAAGACAACAAATATTATTTTGATACGTGTTAACACGAAGACTTTGATATATGGCTGTTTTGCAGGGAGGCTGGGATGCAGCTGCTGAAGGCAAGTTTGCCTGTTTGTTTTGATCCTAATCATGGGGGTGTCTTTGGGTAGGAGTCGTTTCTATTTCCCCTTGCTATAAGTCACTGTCAGAAACATATTTTCAGCATCGGAACATCTGCTCTCTGCTATTGGGAAACTGAATAGAGTGACAGGAAATCTTGCTGAGGTCACAATAAATCAACTGCAGCAGAAGGACTTTGAGGAGCCGCTATTATAGAGTACACGAGCCTTGCAAGCCGAGCAGTGGGCAATAGTGAGAAATTCATTATGCTGGCTTCACCTCTAGGGTCACAGAGAGGAAGGAAGCCGGACACTGTACCGAAATGGAGCCGAGACACTTTTTTCAAAACAAGCCGTGGACACCAAGATTCCCTGTTTCCAACTGCAGCTAGGAATAAGAAGTGGTATCTCTGGCCACAGGAGGCTGCTGAGGGGAGATTGGCTCATAATAATGGCCGGAACGGAGCCAATGGAATGGCATCAAACAGCTGGAAACAATGTGTTTGATGTATTTGATACCATTCCACTGATTCCTCTCCAGTCATTACCAGGAGCCCATTCTCCCCAATTAAGGTGCCACCAACCTCCTTCGTCTCTGGCACATCATTACCTTCACCCCTTTGAGTTATCCTGTTGCTCATCCGTGTTAGAAACGAATGACCCCAGTCAATATTTTTTTATGAGCAACTAAGAAGCAATTCCATTGAAGTAGGACGTCTGGGTATCTGAGTCCAGTTTAACCTTTTAACAGTCCTTAATCCATGGGGGAAATGCATTTTTAGAGTACAAGCTAGTTGATTCGTTGATTAGGGATTATTATGGCCTCCTTAGTACAATTCAATGGAAGCAGAATTACGGCAATACTGGTTCGTCTACAGTACATCAGGGTTTCTCCTTGTTTTCTAAATAAATGCTTCCTCCAAAATGTTCAAAATCATTGTGGCTCTGCTGTTATAGTCTACCAAATAAAGCCTTGGCACTCCCTTTTTTATACAGTATTCACTACATACATTATAGGACCAGTAAACACATGTGGTCTGGCAAATTCAAACGCCCTATGGCCTAAGGCTAACATCTTACCCAAATAGCAATCCCATGCTGTCAGATGACTCTTAAAGTCACGTCTCTTCAAAGAGGCCACTTTCACGTTCAGGTTTGAGATTTTCGAAATTAACATTGGAATGACTCTCAGAATTGATCCCGCATGGTCTAGTCATGTTATTCCTCAGTGTTTCCCCCAACCGATTGAGTCAATAACTTGGCTTTGGGTGGTGTCAATCATCCTTGATTATGTATTACTGTGTACATGTAGTGTATGCCTAATATTGTGAAGAATATATGTCCTGTATTGTAATTTGTTCACGAGACACAGTACTGACTTGAATACCCCTCTCCTCAGCATCATCTCTCAGCATCATCTGCCAAACCCACCCCCTCGACGGAATCATACAACACAGCCATTAAAAAGCTATAAATTGACCATTTACGCTGGCTTTCTCTTGTCCGCATGTGGCTTGGATTGAAATTAGCTGGTATTTTCTGTGTCCCCTGGAAGCTATAATTTTCAGAGATCAACCACCTCCACATAAAGCAGCATGAAACATCCCCTATGGGAGCGCTCCTCCTTCACTCTGAGTGCACTTTATCCATTCTACATAGGCACTTGGAAAACAAATAAAAGAAGACTGGGAATGGTAAAAGGTTTTTGAGTTTTGGCACTGTCCACCTCGTTTTCGTAGGTTTTTAAAACGCGGAAGCCAAACGGGGAAACTGTGGATACAACTTCCTCCGCGCTTCTGCATTATCATAATTCATAGGCGCGCCACTAGAAATCCCTGCTTTAGCATGTTTCTATTGAACGATACATCCTTACAAAACACACCATATTACTGGCCTGCTAATGTTCCTGGACCTTGTAGGCTAAATTGACAAGAAAAGACCCATAAGTGATCCAAATGGTTGCCAGATCAGGCAGGCTAGCTGCAGTTATTTCGAAATGAATATGCATTCAAAATGCCAGGCCTTTGAGCTGTTATTCAAATGACTATGAATAGGGTAGCTTATCGAGCTATGTGCCCGAGGACAGGGAGCGCTGACATGGTTTCATAGGCTACTCTTGTCACAAAATAGCCTATAGACCTACAACAAATTAGTATAGGCTACTGTACCATTTGTCCCATTTCTCATTTACATGTAATTGGACCCATGTCACAGTACTAAATAGACAAGCTATTTCAAGTATTTTTTTCTATGCGATCTAATCCGAAGCGCAGTTTAACAGTAGAAAAGACGGTACACCTTTTTCATTGATATTTGTAGTCTGAATACTGTAATGTCAAATTTCTCATGCAGACAATATTTCATTTATAAACATAATACATACAGTGAGCTCCAGAAGTATTTTGACAATGACGCATTGTTTTGTTGTTTTGAAATGATACAATGACTGAGGTTTAATTTGAGAGTATCATTGCATGCTAAGAATATGGGACCATTACTCAAATGTGGACTCCTTTAATAAACATACAGTGGGGCAAAAAAGTATTTAGTCAGTCACCAATTGTGCAAGTTTTCCCACTTAAAAAGATGAGAGAGGCCTGTAATGTTCATCATAGTTAAAGTGTACCTATGACAGACAAAATGAGAGAAAAAAAATCCAGAAAATCACATTGTAGGATTTTTTATGAATTTATTTGCAAAGTATGGTGGAAAATAAATATTTGGTCAATAACAAAAGTTTATCTCAATACTTTGTTATATACCCTTTGTTGGCAATGACAGAGGTCAAATGTTTCCTGTAAGTCTTCACAAGGTTTTCACACACTGTTGCTGGTATTTTGGCCCATTCCTCCATGCAGATCTCCTCTAGAGCAGTGATGTTTTGGGGCTGTTGCTGGGCAACATGGACTTTCAACTCCATCCAAAGATTTTCTATGGGGTTGAGATCTGGAGACTGGCAAGGCCACTCCAGGACCTTGAAATGCTTCTTACGAAGCCACTCCTTCATTGCCCAGGCGGTGTGTTTGGGATCATTGTCATGCTGAAAGACCCAGCCACGTTTCATCTTCAATGCCCTTGCTGATGGAAGGAGGTTTTCACTCAAAATCTCACGATACATGGCCCCAATCATTCTTTCCTTTACACGGATCAGTCATCCTGGTCCCTTTGCAGAAAACAGCCCCAAACCATGATGTTTCCACCCCCATGCTTCACAGTAGGTATGGTGATCTTTGGATGCAACTCAGCATTCTTTGTCCTCCAAACACGACGAGTTGAGTTTTACCAAAAAGTTATATTTGGTTTCATCTGACCATATGACATTCTACCAATCTTCTTCTGGATCATCCAAATGCTCTCTAGCAAACTTCAGACGGGCCTGGACATGTGCTGGCTTAAGCAGGGGGACACGTCTGGCACTGCAGGATTTGAGATCCTTGCGGCGTAGTGTGTTACTGATGGTAGGCTTTGTTACGTTGGTCCCAGCTCTCTGCAGGTCATTCACTAGGTCCCCCCGTGTGGTTCTGGGATTTTTGCTCACCGTTCTTGTCATCATTTTGACCCCACGGGGTGAGCTCTTGCGTGGAGCCCCAGATCGAGGAAGATTATCAGTGGTCTTGTATGTCTTCCATTTCCTAATAATTGCACCCACAGTTGATTTCTTCAAACCAAGCTGCTTACCTATTGCAGATTCAGTCTTCCAAGCCTGGTGCAGGTCTACAATTTTGTTTCTGGTGTCCTTTGACAGCTCTTTGGTCTTGGCCATAGTGGAGTTTGGAGTGTGACTGTTTGAGGTTGTGGACAGGTGTCTTTTATACTGATAACAAGTTCAAACAGGTGCCATTAATACAGGTAACGAGTGGAGGACAGAGGAGCCTCTTAAAGAAGAAGTTACAGGTCTGTGAGAGCCAGAAATCTTGCTTGTTTGTAGGTGACCAAACACGTATTTTCCACCATAATTTGTAAATAAATTCATTAAAAACCCTACAATGTGATTTTCTGGATATTTTTTTCTCATTTTGACTGTCATAGTTGAAGTGTACCTATGATGAAAATTACAGGCCTCTCTCATCTTTTTAAGTGGGAGAACTTGCACAATTGGTGGCTGACTAAATACTTTTTTGCCCCACTGTATAAGGTAATTTGTCCCAATACTTTTGGTCCCAGAAAATGGGGGGACCATGTAAGAACATTTCTGTAATTTCTAAACGATTCATCCAACATGGATGAAAACACCATCAAATTAAAGCTGACAGTCTGCCCTTTAACCTCATAGGCATTGTACCCTTTCAAATCTAAAGTGCTAGAGTACAGAGACAAATACTTTTGCAGCTTACTGTATAGCATAACCATTGCAGAATACATTTCTCCCTTTTTCGGTACATGTTGAGAGAGTTGAGTTCGTATTCTCGAAGTAACCAAACAAAACAAATTACCGTGTGCATCTCTCACTTAGTTGGGCCTATTAGATAGGCTATTATAATTTATAGTTTTTTCTCTATGAATCTGACAGGGAGCGCGGTTTACAACATACAGAAGAATTGAACAGGTGAACAGACAAGTTGATCTTTTCCATTGAAGTGCGTAGGCTACCACTGTAAGTAGGCCTGCTGTAGTTTTAATTTTTTTCTGACTAGACAATGTTTCAGAATCCGCGTGCAGGGCAGCATATTTAGGCTTGGGAAAAAGTGGAAATCTGTTCACAGGTCCAGAAAAAAAAAGTCCAGAAAAATGTGGTTGTCTTTCAGATATGGTCAGATACAGCAAATATCACTGCAAAATAATACATTCTGCCAACATCTCCAAAGATATTTGATCAAGTTCGCCATACATTGCTATTTCCTTTAGATAGGCCTACTGTCTTGGCCTACCTCCTATACTTCCAAAGTTAACAGCAAATAAGGCTGTTATTATTACCATAGAAGGTAAATGATGGGCGTTTTTCAGACAGAATTATAATGCTTGTTCACGTGCGCACAATTTTACAGTCAGATCTCATTTATAACGGGAAATTATTATATGTTTATAAATCGAAATGGCACATGCAGATATTTAGTGTTTATGTGTTTCTGAAAAAACTGCACAAGCACAAAAATATTACGATTTCTAAACTTTCTAAACAATAACGCCCTTATTTGCTGTATAGCCTATAAAGTATATTTTTTACCTTGATGTAGGCTACTACTTTCACCACTTTTAGTCTTGAAATCTTTGGTTGTTTACTACACTACCTTACTCCCTCTGTTTAGCACATGGCCTCACATGTGAATCCTTATTTTCCCTTGCCATAGATAATACAGGGAACTGGCGGAGGGATATATATTATTTTTTTGTGAACAGTTTTTCCTTGGGGTTTTGCCTGCTACACACGTTCTGTTATAGTCACAGACATGATTTGACCAGTTTTATAAACTTCCGGGTGTTTTCTATCCACACATACTAATCATATGCATATACTATATTCCTGGCATGAGTAGCAGGGCGTTGAAATTTTGCACGCTTTTTATCAAAAAGTTGAAAAAAATGACCCTAACCTCTAAGAGGTTTTAAGAGGGTGTGAACAATGCTGACTGGGTCTAGACAAAGAAGAGCTCTCCAGTAGGGGTACCAAAACATTCAAAGGCCATTTTCTAAAAAGTGGAGTTACAAGTTTATCAACGTTTAAAGCATAATTACTTTCCCATTGTTCCTCAACTGCAGTGTATGATATATCATTTTATAGCTCTGAGTCGCTACTTTTATTCAATGTTATTTACACCTTGAAAAATGTTTCTACATAAGCATTTGCCCACTGAAGTCGGTTACGACGCTGAATTAAAATCAAGTCAAGACCCTGGTGAGGATGACAAGCACGCAGGTGAGCTTCACTGAGACGGTTTCTGACAGTTTCTGCAGAAATTCTTTGGTTGTGCAAAACCAGAGTTTCAACTGCTGTCTGGGTGGCTGGTGTCAGACAATCCCGCAGGTGAAGAAGCCAGATGTGGAGGTCCTGGGCTGGCATGGTTACACGTGGTCTGCAGCTGTGAGGCCGGTTGGACGTACTGCCAAATTCTCTAAATCAACGTTGGAGGCAGCTTATGGAAGAGAAATTAACATTCAATTCTCTGGCAACAGCTCTGGTGGACATGCCTGCAGTCAGCATGCCAATTGCACCCTCCCTCAAAACCTGACATCTGTGTTGTGTGACAAAACACACATTTTAGAGTGGCCTTTAACTGTCCCCAGCACAAGGTGAAATTTGATCAAGTTCACCATACATTGATATTTCCTTTAGATAGGCCTACTGTCTTGGCCTACCTCCAATACTTCCAAAGTTTAATGATCTGTCTAATGATCATGCTAGTTAATCAGCTTCTTGATATGCCACACCTGTCAGGTGGATAGATTATCTTGGCAAAGGATAAAAGCTCACTAACAGGGATTTCAACAAATGTATACACACATTTTGAGAGAAATAAGCTTTTTGTGCATTTGGAAAATGTCTGTGTTTTATTTCAGCTCATGAAACATGGGATCAGCACTTCTCATGTTGCGTTTATATTTTTGTTCAGTGTATAAAGACGTGAAGTGCTAACCACATAGGCACCCAAATTGAGTTACAACATTGTAGCGATGTTCTGATCATTTAAGACACTTTGTACAAAGCATGGAGCTAAATTATAAATGAGTCATTTTAAATGCACATTTCTTTGTGAATTGAAATGCTTTTCACCTCTATTTGTGGATAAATTACTAACTGGTTGCCCCTCTCCCGGGACTAAGCGTCCAAGTCATTAAAAAGTTGGATAGTTTGGTGTGTGTATGTGTGAATGGGGAGGGATACAGTCTGGAGAAAGAACAGTTTGGATAATTAAGACTAATGCGCTCTCAGCGACGCCTCTCTTTCCTGCTCAGGGAGGACGATAGCACAACATGTTCTTAGAGGATGACTTTCAACATCACCTTCCGTGGAGGAAGTCTCACAGCACTATAGATGGGAAACTGATTTACTTTAACTGTAAGTGTAGCCTAATATCTGTAAGCTAAAGATTGATAAAAATAGCAATTAAAAAAAAAACTTGGTATGAGACACGTACTGTTTGGCATAGTAGTAAAAAGATCCACTCAAACTAATCTCTCATGAAGGACTTGGTTCTAGGTACCGAGGTTACAATCAAACTGACATTACGTTTTTACAACTATTATTCTAGTTGGTCTCAAACAGTGTCAAATGGAACAGTAATATTATCCTAGCCCATATTGTTTGGTGGTTACAGCATACAGTACACACTTTTAATATTCAAACAGTTTTAATCATTTTTGCTATCGTATCAATGTCAAGACAAGCCTAAATCCTCTAACCCCCAATGTTTCTTGGAAATGTACAAAGACAGGAGTGTAACATTTTGCTTTACAGCTAAACCACTATTGGCTTTTCTTAGATATTCTAAAGAGAAAAGAAGAGCTCAAAGTGTTATTAAACATGTGGCTATGGTTATGAGGAAAATAATGGTACAAACGTCTAAAATTGTACTCGATTTGCAAAGCATCTCATTGGTCATCATTTGGAGCTTCATGCAGCCAACACAAACCAATTTCAAATGTTTCACAATGGCTGTTTTATCTTCTTGGTATAGTGGTTGTAAGAAAAATCTATTGCAAGCAAAATGTCAAGCAGAACCATCCTCCTGATGTTAGACGTCTGGGATGACAAATCCACTGAAATCCCCACCACAGAATAATGTATTTTTCCAACAAAGAAAACAAACATGCATTGTCATACTGAATGACATTGTTGTTGCCTGATTTGTAACCTCGTATTTAGATTGCCAGCTTCCAAGATACTGGCCAATGATATACAGTTGGTGACATAGCCTGTGTGTTCTGGAAATGTATAGATGTTAATGACCACACTGGGAGGATGGAGTGAGTGAAATATGTGTACAATCTATTTAACTTGGAACTTGCAATCCAATAACATTTCCATCTTTGACAATATGCATCTCACCTCTTGCAAACAATTAGTCTGAAACTGTTTAGAAAAAGAAATGGCCTCGCTACTGGGAATTAGATTTCCAAGGCATTGTAATACTGTTTTATAAAGAATATGTTTCCCTGAATGATGTATACTGCTAACTGCCTGCCAACTCATGCCCCTCCTCTGGTTAACTCTATAAGCCAATCCAGCTGGGGTCTGTTTTAGACTGCTGTGGATTTTCAGAGGTGTTTGTAAAAATGTCCTCTGATGCTGTGACCTGGAGGACAAGCTACAAATACTACCCTAATCAGGCTCAATGGGTGCAATGTAAATCCACACAGCTCTAAATGGTCCCTAGTTGTACTGCGTAAACTGTATTCACACACCCATTTCCAACTTCTGTAAAAAATTCTCATTGACAAACCATGAATAAAGCATCTTCTTCACATCACAGACCTGTAACATGGGCAACCACATCGGCCCAGATCTCTGTCACGTGGTTATGCTATTGTTTCTGCTAGAGTGATGGGGGTTGTTTACACACACAATGGAAAAGTCCTTGTTGGTTCTGTAAATGTGTCAAAGTTTAATGTCACGCTCATAAAACAGGATGAGGTCTGGTTTGGATTATGGTCTGATCTGACACTAGTATTGCAAAGCCGTTCCTTATAACAGGTTTTTAATGGCTGAATTTGTGGCACCTAAAGTAAATATACATAGAAGTTATACATGTAGTGTACATGCCAACACGTTGACACACACCTAATCCACTTTACACGTGTTCAGTCATACTGTACACACACACACACACACACACACACACACACACACAGATCCCTCTGTGACTAATGAACTGATTTGCGTGTTTGCTTTGGCTGATTCGACCATCCTCATTAATCAAACAGGGAGGAAACATCTCCTGGGCCTTTGAATGCTCACATAAAGAGTCCAAACACAAATAAAAGTGAGACTGAAGAAAAGAAAACACAGTGAAAGTTTCCCCTCAGAAAGGCTGAGCCGGTGAACTTCAGCAGTGTGGCTGGTATTAATGCTCACGTAGATTTATGAGATAAATGATTGTCCAGAGTGTTCTCTGTAATGCATATCCACACTACTCATCCCCAACAGGCCGGGAGAGAGGGACGCCAGCCCTGGAGACCATACAGCTGGCCTCCCAGATCACCTTTCAATACCACACGCTCTCTGAGCTGCTAATGTTTGTGTAAATAACTTGAAAAGGAAATGTTCGGTTCACCACAGAATGTTAATCGATTTAGCTAAACAATGTACTGAATCACTGCATAGCCAGCCAAGGGTATATGAGACTAACATTTTCCTTTTTAGAATAATTTGGATTACATTGCATTTCACTGTAAAAGCATTGATGTCTTGATGTGGTTAAGTGGCAGCAGAGAGATGAATACAGAATGCTTGGTAATGCCCGTAGATCATTTACCCACTGTTTGGTGGGTAAGCTACACATTGGAGCTTGTGTGATGCCCTTGATGCGTTTGATGCCTTTCCCATTGAGTCAGCAGGGCAGAATGCACCTTGACCCACATTTTCCAGTAAACCTTAGACAGTCAACACAGTGTAACTGGAATAGAAGGACAGTCAGAAACCGATATTTAAGCACATCCTGTTGCTCATTTCCTTGTTTTTCACCTTAGCCAAGCAAGACTCATATTACAGTCTGACGGTCTTCGGCCACAAAAATGTTGTGTCCTTTTAATGTCGGCATATTCACTAAAATCAATTGATTTCCCATTTTATAAAACGTTATTTGGTTAAGTAATTACAGTCTGCTGATAATAGACAGGGTATGTTGACTTGTTAGTTCATAATGAAATAGATCTTATAACCTGCAAAAGCTAAATAACGACGACTAATTGACCCTCTTTAACCATGGAATACTATGGATGCTTGTTTTGAAGGGGTCTATTGAAGTTCACTGCAAAGGGAGGGACCTACCTTCTAACAATCATCTCCTAATGTCTGTGAAGCGGTGAGTCAGTCAGGGAGTCCGTGGTGAGACCAGACCACAGGGCAGTGAGTAGCTCAAGATTCCCAAACCACAGAAAAGTTGTTTTGATTGAACCACTATTGCATGTGACTTCAGAATGATCCTTGATATGATACAAGTCTCCTTCCCGAAACTATTGAGCCATGGCGGGAGTTGACTGTTACCTAATCAGTTTGTCAGCATTTAGTCAGCCAGTGTTGCCACAAGTATCTATTGCCTAAGTCTATAATATAATAGTCAGTGAACTTGAAGATTTTTTCATTCACTTTCTTGTTCGAAAGGCGTAGCACACTCACTCGACTTTATTATGCTCTCACTCAAACTTGAGTGTTTTGTTTCCATGCCTTTGTGGGAATAACAACAGATGCCATGTGCTATTTCATAAATCAGGCTACAGTATAATCACTCTATATTTATGCAGGACATAGTATTATACGTTATGTTGAGTGCTGTGTAACAAGTGGCTCTTGTAATGGTGAATTTCAGAATATATGAATGTCTGGACTTACGGTATGTTGCATATTTTGCCTAGACTCATTTTGCATAATGTAACACAAAGCCCTCAACCTTAAGCTGGTGGCGGGACTGTGTTGACCTGCTAGATGTCTTTGTTTCTCTGAATGGCAGAAAGAGATTACAACACTACAGGGATGGTGAAGATCAGAGGACATGACAAGAGAAACAAGCATATTTCATTTCTTCATCCATGCTGAGTCTCAAACAATACGCGCTTTGAGGTTTTGCATGAGATGCTTCTCACAACCCCTGGGTTCCACATAGGGAATTCCTCTCCTCGTATGGGGACATTAGACTTGGAACCAGCACTAACATCATTACTCAAACTGCATTAGAGCCTCAAAGAAATCCTAGCATTTAGCACCGGGACTAAGATTTCATTACTGATGCTTTATTTGATATAAATGACTCAGACGTCTACGATATAAACAACTCAGACGTCTACGAGGCCACAAATCGATGACAGTGCAAGCATCCATATCAATCTCCTCCTAACCTCCTCTCTCATCTCGGCCCCTCACCAACTCAACCTGCCCAACACACCATCCATCCCTACTAACGGCCTCCTCATAAAGTCTATCCCTCTCTTGGACTGTGTTTGCCTGACACATACCATTTACTCCAGCCTAAAGCGTTGGCGCCAAGTGCACAGCTGTGAAAACAATAATTTCACATGTATTTCCCAATTTAAGAGCTTGAAATCATTTGACATTTGGGGTCCTGTGTCTGTGTACTGGTGTAGGCTTTGGGACTACAAAGACTGAGCGGATCATCAGACGGAGACAGATATGATAAGACTGGTCCACTGGGGACCAGATGTCAGAGAACACCTGTCAGAGAGAGAGAGAGCAGTGGCTATTTTAGCTTGTAAATGTTGGTGGGTTAAAAAAATAAATAATTGTGGGATGCGTGCCAGCAAAGCCACTACATTAATTGGACGGTGACAAACGGTGCCAACAAACTGTTAGGGCCTACATAAAGCTGTCCCAACAGCAGAGTCCCAACAGCAGTCCCAACACCTTACCACTGCTACACCTGGCCATCAGCGGAGCCTTGTCTGGCAGCGAAACAGTTAATACAGCCTCATTTACATTTACATCCGTCAACATCCGCTGAATTGCAGAGCGCCAAATTCATATTAAATTACAAAAAATATCAAATTTTCATGAAATCACAAGTGTAATATAGCAAAACACAGCTTGGCTTGTTGTTAATCCGCCTGGCATGTCAGAATTCAAAAAAGCTTTATAGCAAAAGCTATCCAAGCGTTTATGTTAGGACATCTCTCAGCAGACAAAACATTACAAACAGCTAGCAGCAAAGTAGATTGGTCACGAAAGTCAGAAAAGCAATCAAATGAATTGCTTACCTTTGATGATCCTCGGATGTTTGCACTCACGAGACTCCCAGTTACACAATAAATGTTCCTTTTTTTCCGATAAAGATTCTTTTTATATCCAAAAACGTTCATTTGGTTGGCACATTTTGTTAAGAAATCCACAGGAAAGAGCGGTCACGACAACGCAGACAAATTCCAAATAGTTTGCGTAATGTCCATAGAAACATGGCAACCTTTTTTTTATAATCAATCCTCAGGTTGTTTTTAAAATATATAATCGATAATATTTCAACTGCAACGGTCTTGTTCAGTAGGAGAGGGAAAGGAAATGGATGCCCAAACTCTGTTGCGTGAGCAAAACTCATGCGAACACCTGACGCGATGTTATCGTTCTGGCTCATTTTTCAAAATAAAAGCCTGAAACTATGTCTGAAGACTGTTGACACCTTGAGTAAGCGATAGGAAAAGGAATCTGGTTGATATCCCTTAAATGGAGCAAAAGGAGGCTATGGAACATGAAGTTTTCAAAATAGAGGCTACTTCCTGGTTTGATTTTTCTCAGGGTTTCACATGCAATATCAGTTCTGTTACACTCACAGACAGTATTTTGACAGTTTTGGAAACTTTAGAGTGTTTTCTATCCAATTATATGCTTATTCTAGCATCTGGTCCTGAGAAATAGGGTGTTTACTTTGGAAACGTTATTTTTCCAAACATAAAATTAGTGCCCCCTAGCTTCAAGTGGTTAAACTGAAGACTTATAGTTTTTATCAAAGTGTTTAATCATGCAACTGTAATTGCATGATATTACATGTTATAACTGTAATTAACTAGGGCACCAAGGAAAATATTCAGATTACAAAGTTATAATTTCCTAATATAACCTTTCAGATATTTTCATATCTGATCAATAGTCTTCTGATTAATTAATTATTTACTTTACCTCACGTTAGTCTCATTCCAAACGCAGTCTTCACTATGAGTCGTCCATACATCAATTGTCTTAAATCATTTATTTATTAACTAACTAAACAATCACAGAAGTGCACACACAATCAAACAAAGTAAATATGGTTACAAGAAATGATAAGTGTGCCCTAGTGGGTTAAACTGGCATGGCGGCTTGTTAGACAAAAGGAAAGTGGGGGTCGACTGAGAAGTCACTACAGAGTTAATAATTATAACAATTGAAATGCTAATCCTTTGCACATGAACGCTCACTCATTCGGGAACAATTGCAATCAATATATATATTTACGCTCAGTGTGTCCTCGTGATCGCTATTGAAAAGTTAGTTTCTGTTGGAGAGTTTTCGTCCTCTCTCTCTCTCTCTCTCTCTCTGTCGTGGTTAGAGGGGATAGTTCAGAGCGACATTCATTCATGTTGTTGTAGTATGGGTGTTTTGGCAGTTGTCGTTCTTCACTTTCAATGATACCGAATTCCTAGCTGCAGACTAGTAATTAATATCAAAGACTTGTTCTTATTCTGTCGGTATCGATAGTCTAAGAGTTTAACCACGTGGTATGGTTAAAGAATTCAGCAACGGTCTGTGGAGAAAAACATGGTCTGGTGAGAACTTCTCAAAGTTGGGGTTTTATTCGGAATTTCAGAAAAGGGGCTGTCCCAGGATGCCTGACCCTAACTGGGCTCATGGGCGGTCCTCTGATTTAGTTATACTCAAAAGGGAATTGGAATTTCCTTCATTAAACAGTCCAAAATCACATTACACAATTTTACGAACAGTATCATCCTCACTCATTCATCTTATACAACAATTAGATGTAAACCTCATATCTGAGGCTATTATATAAACAGCGTTATGGTAATGTGGCCACACCGTCTCCCATGAGCTTCCCCAAGTTGTAACAAACGGACCAGTTCGTAGCTGGATTCTTCACCGATCTTTTATACCTTCTCCGGAATGTAAATGTTGTTCGTACCTCAAGTTCTGTGAGGTGGAAGAAATTCCTTTGTTCTCTATGAAAATTCACTCTGTCTCTATACTGTGGCCATGAGGAGATAATATCTTTGAGGAATTTACGTCCTCTCTGACCACTGCAGCCTAGTTGTAGGAGGCAGGGAGGGGCAGGGAGAGGGGGATGGGGCTTGCTGTTCCCAAAGAGGGCAATGTCATGACAACATACACTTAGTATTACTTTCTTAGCTCCAGTATACATATCTCCCTGGTATATTACATAATTTATGCAGCAGCATACAATACATTTTTGGACTCACCCTTGTTGTGCTGTGAACAGGAAGGTGGTGCTGCGGTCCTTCGTGGGCACCGATACGTTTTATCTATAATTTTTCTTTATTATTTATCTTCATATGGCAAGGATTAAAAAGGATTTACCAGTAGATTGTCAACTTGATTCATGACGATGACTGCTAGCTAAGATTTTGAAAGTCAGTCCAATCAAAGCTACTGTAGATATAATCAGGCAGTTAACCCACTGTTCCTAGGCCATCATTGAAAAAAATAATTTGTTCTTAACTTACTTGCCTAGTTAAATAAAAGGTCAAATAAAATAAAAAAAATGTGATTTGACGTCATGTTATCTGTGGCCAATAACTTTGATCCTTCTTTGATGGGCACTTCTAATGTAACTCCATGGCAGCACCCAAGGGGCTTGAATCTTCTAGCTGTACCCTTAAACTTAGCGGTGACGTAGTGTCCCAATGAGTGACAGAACACTGAGCCAATCACGACTCAACGCTTCGTATTTTCTGCTGGCTTGCCCCACCACAGAAAGCACTGAGCTAGGCTGAAACATCTGCATTTTGGAGCTGCCTTACTCAAGAAAACAAAAAAAGAGACAATACTTGTATGCGGCTTTATTAACTCAATGATATAAATATATATATTTTTTTACATTGTTTTCAAACTGATATTTTTTTTTTTTTTTTTTACCTTTATTTAACCAGGCAAGTCAGTTAAGAACAAATTCTTATTTTCAATGACGGCCTGGGAACAGTGGGTTAACTGCCTGTTCAGGGGCAGAACGACAGATTTGTACCTTGTCAGCTCGGGGGTTTGAACTCGCAACCTTCCGGTTACTAGTCCAACGCTCTAACCACTAGGCTACCCTGCCGCCCCAGTGTGACACGTATTAATGCCAAAATAACATGCAACGCAAGAAAGCCCCCCATACCAAAAAATGTGGGGCCGCCACTGAGAGAGAGAGTGAGATCTCAAAAGTCATGTGAAGTAAATTACAGAAAGGCAGAACCATTTAAATGTCATTTTAGTGACAACCTTTTAGAATATTGATTACTGACAATATTGCATCTATGCAAATCACTCTTTGTCAAATAACTGGCATTGCGTTAGTGTGCATGTGTATGTGTGCGCTTACGTGCGTGTGTGCATAACAGCTGACCTGGCCATATCACCCAGGTTCTATGTGATAATGCTCTGTTTGGCTATTAAAATAGGGATTTCCTCCTTGGCCAGCGTGCCAGGAAACAGGCCCAAGTCCCAGATCCCAGCAGGAGATGTAGTCGTATTCAATGTAATGGCCTTGGACTGAGGCATCACAGCCTATAATAGTGCTTCAAGAACAGTCTCACAGGCTTTAGTTGTTAATACCCTTAACTAGGAAAAGGATGAGTTCAGGACTAAGTTGAAGTGATAGATTTGAACGGGCCATACATTTAAACATGCCCGGGCAGCTCTGACATTGAAGAGGTAAAGGAAAACAAATGACACTTTATTTTTTTCTTGCCTGTCAACTTGGGTATGGTGTAATGTCCCTCTCTGCGTCTCTCTCTTTCTATCTATCTCTCTTATTTTTCCCTTAATCTCACTCTCAGGAAGCACGACAACAGAATGCAGGCCCAGGTGGATGGGAGGAAGGTGTGAAAGCTGGGACAGAGCAGAGGAGGATCCAAGAAGAGACGAGTAGGAGGAAGAGACCTTGGACCTTACTAAGTAAAGGACAAAAGGTCTGGCTGGCTGGAGGTCTGGACACATATCCATAAAGTTTCTCAGAATAGGAGTGCTGATCTGGGATTACAATAAATGCACAGGTGTGTGTCAAATCAAATCAAATTTATTTATATAGCCCTTCGTACATCAGCTGATATCTCAAAGTGCTGTACAGAAACCCAGCCTAAAACCCCAAACAGCAAGCAATGCAGGTGTAGAAGCACGGTGGCTAGGAAAAACTCCCTAGAAAGGCCAAAACCTAGGAAGAAACCTAGAGAGGAACCAGGCTATGTGGGGTGGCCAGTCCTCTTCTGGCTGTGCCGGGTGGAGATTATAACAGAACATGGCCAAGATGTTCAAATGACCAGCATGGTTGAATAATAATAGGGCAGTGTGTGTGGTGGTGGTGTTCTGATCCTAGACCAGTATTCCTACTCAGAGGTCCTTTATGAATACGGGCCCTGGTGTCCTGTGTGCTGAGAGGGGGTGAGAGAGGCTGGAACCTCATGGAGCCTCTGGCACTGCAGCAGAAACAGAGGAGGGGGAGGAGAACTGTGTGAGGATCAGACCAGGATGTTGAGCAAACTTTATTAGGGGTTGTCTGTGTGTCTTTGGATTTAAATGTTTTGGAGAGCTTCACAGTGGAAAGGGGAGACAATTAAGTGTAGCTCTCAGAATTTCCCCAAAATTCCCCCTTTGAAGTCTCCTGTTTTAAATGAAATACAAAGGAAGGGAAAGTATTTACAGTACACGTGTGTATGGGAACCATATAAATGAAGACTAAATCAATATAATATTGTTCACAAATCACAAATATTTGGTATCTCATAACGGTTTAACCTCTGAGAAACTTTGTGTAAAATATGTTCCCTTCGACGGAAATGCTTGTACAGAGGCTGAGGGGCTCTGTGTGAGATGAAGTAATCTTCATAACCTAGAATGATAGAAACAACATACAACATTATCATCCATCCACACCAAATATTTCATATTTCCCTCAGTAGATATGGAGGAAAGTCATTATTGGAGTAATCTGAACTGAGTATTGTACATATTTGACAAATCTGGCCACAATGGAATATTGTTTTGGGCACATGTATTCTCCTAGGTTTAATACAGAAATGTTGTTGTTCAGTCTGCAGGGGATTTAGTATTGTAGCGAGTAAAACCATTATGGAAAAAACAAGTCATTTGTCAGAGTCATTTTGCTCAGTCAGCGCCGGATCCAGCATATTTCCACAGTGCTATTTTCGGTGCAGATTTGATACAGCAAATATGGCTTGTCCTAGAAAGTCACGATTCTACCGGAGAATGTGGGGATTTTCTTTACTGCTTCATGCGGCTAATTACAGTGATCATTCTGCTGTCTATGAAGAACAGATGGACAATGGGTTTGATGGTCATGCTTGGTGAAGTGTGAGTGCATAAGGGGACATTTGTTCAGTCCAAAAATTCAGTGATGGGAGTTGGTAGGTTTTTAAAAGTGGTGGTGGAGGCAGGAGGGGGAGGAGGGTTTCACCACCAACTGAATTTATCCTAAGCATAGAGCACTGTAATGACGACAGATGGCATCTGAAGAGATGATGATCTCTCTGGAGCCAGATTGGGAAGTGCCTACTGTGTACTGTAGCTATGATAAGATGTGCTGACATGCAGTTTTCAGCCCACCATGAAGCATCACTATAGGATAATTATGAGTTATATTAGTTTACTTTAAGTTATAGTATGCTGTTCTTAATTGGTTTAGGTATATTACTCCAGAAACAGTCAACTATATGTGATTTTTCATGGAGAATCATATTTGCTCATCTTGAAAATATACTCACTGTACTGTACTTCTATATGTGTGCTATTGCTTTATGCATTCATGCGAAGCATCAGTTGATCAGTGGCAATTGTAGTTGAAGGAATTAACTTGAAAGGTTATATATTACGTTGTCTACTGTCTTCTAGTAGACATTTGAAGGTAGCATTGATGGTCTAAGTACATTTTCAAACAAACCCTAAAGGAGAACAGTTAACTTAGTTCATTTTTGACTGGCAGTATTAGAATTGACTGGGAGGCATCTGGCATTAGTTTGAGAAGAATGCCATCTCCTGGCACATTGCAGTAGGACACTGAAGCTGATTCCGTCCTTACGCTGACCAGCTCGCTACCAAAGATTTCTAGAACTGTGTCGCTACTTAATGGTAACAGTATGTCAGGGGAGACTACTTCAGTAGAGGATGAAAGCATAGAGGCTCAAACAGTGTGCCTGAGCTGGGTGAAAATGTGGACAAGAAACAGTGACCCTGGCCATACAACTGTGCTTCCATGAAAAGTCCCTTAGATAACACATTGCAATTGATTCATCATAATGATTTAAGGGTTTGTCCTAGATGTGATAGTGAGAACCATATGTTTCCCCCTTATGGTTTTGTTGCCTACAGTTCTATAATTCTGTCAGTACTTAGGCATGTCCTGATAAACGTTCCTCACATATTTTAGTTTAGAGGTGAAACCACATTCAATTTGGCAACTCTTTGAATTGGAGTGTGACACAAAGCAACCCATTTCTTTGTCTTTCCCCTGTGAGAATAACACACTGTGTTTATAAATCATGTATAGAGTATGACATACATATGTTAGCCTTTTCTAGACAAATATTAATATGCAATAAATATGGTTCAAGCCACATGCTCTGCAGCACATCACACGATGAAACCTTTGGCAAGACTTAGAGAGAAAAGAGTTAACATTCTCTCTCTCTCTCCCTCATTCAGCCCTTTACCCACCAGCTGTTAGAGTGAAGAGAGAGATGGTGTCAATGATGAAACCCCACCTTTCAGAACGCTATAGAGGATGTAAATGTACTCTTTGAGGTGAGACATTTTTCCTTGGATATCTGTCTCCTGACCTCTGATCTTTCCAATCACATGGGCCACGTGCGCCCGGAGGACTTTGAGTGCACTGTGCTGACCACTGGCAGAGTTCTTTCTCAGCTTGTACAGAGCCATCAAGCAGGACCTGACAGTGACAGCTGAGGGAAAAACCTCACAGATAAATGATAGCTCTATGTTGTGGATTGATACTGTACTGATACATATTGTCGTCTTCATTTCCAGGGCTCCATTGGTCTCCATTTTTCAAAACTTTTCCATTAATCATTATAGATAGTGTCAAGAATGATTTCATTGGCTACCCTTATACTATCGTATCACCGAATCCAAATTACAGTTTGAGATACATTTTAATCATATTGCAGTTTAGATTTTTGTTAGTATTTAAAACTCTTGGAAAGGTTTATTACTAGTGCTACTCTGAACACACTTGGAAATGTAGTTCTGAAACTGAAAAAAATCTGTATATTTACAGATATTATTATTTTTTAAATCTTTAAAAATGATTATATGGTTCCTATACAGTGTGTTATGAGTAAAATACAAGTCCATTAAAATCTATATATATTTTTACAACACTTTACTGTAAAAAAAAATATGTATCACAACAAAAATGTATTTACACCACACAAATGCCAAATATTATTGCCAAAAGTTAATTTATAAAATGCATAATCAAATATTTACAAGATATGAGTATAAAATAGACAAAATAGAACAGAACAGGAGGACCATATTACGAGAGCTGCCTCTCTTATTGTTGTTGTTTTAGCCCGTGTCTGGTCCTGCACAGTGTTCATAGGGCCACTGATCTGATAACCTCTGGCTTCACAGGCTGCTGCTTGGTCGCCAAAGAGTCCACCTTGGCCTCGTCCTGTGAGCTTGGTGCATTTGGAGGGAGGAACGGCACATATCGAACCCAGGAGAAGGAGGAGAGACAAGAGCTAATTCCAAATGGAAGGTTGTACACCTCACTGCTCTCCAAAGTGTTGCTGGAGTCATCAAGGGGGATCTTGTTCCAGTCCATGATGCCCCGCTCCCGCAGGGTGCCTGTGTTGCCCAAAGCAGTAGAGTAGAATGCTTCAACTCATCCATAACAGAGACTGAGAACAGGCTATGATATTGTAGACATGAAAGAGGACTAGTGCATTTTACTCTATGTGAAACGGTTGGATAGATACAGTGTTCCCCATCCTCCCATACTGGAGACGTAATTTAGTCAAATCTGGGATACTCAAATGAGTGAAATGTTACGTTTGTATGGTACTGTATGTATTAATTATCTAGGTGGCTAATGCCAACACTAGCTAGGTGGCTAACATTAGGGTTAGTGGTTAAGGTTAGGGTTAGGGTTAGGATAAAGTTTAGGTTAGCTAACATTCTAAGTAGTTCAGAGATACAAACTAGTCACCTTGCGGCGTCAATCGCAATTTTGAATCCTAAATAGGTGACCTGTGTGATTTGTGTAGATCTGATGAGAAAAGTAACCAGAAAAACTGCCATTTGGGAAGTTTGAAGTGAGGGAGAAAGTGTGATGGAACAAGTATTGTTAGCATTGTTAAGTATCTTGCTAGCTGGATCGAATTATCCGTTAGCTAGCCAGAGAAATGTTGAGCAATATTAGCCAAATTAACTGATTAAATAATTGAGTTTATGGTGTGAAAATTAGCTGGCTAATAAAGTCAGACAACGTTACAACATCAGATGAGCTAACATTAGTAACCTAATCATTTCATTATAGCATTAACTGGTAACGTTATATGACTCCTTGCCATTCCTTAAGTTATAACGTGTTAGTTGCTTACTGGACCGTGGCAATCTGTGTGAACTGTTAACTAGTTAACTAGCTAACGAACTAACTACTATATGTGAACTAATGTTTTCCCTCTACAGTATGGGGTTAATTTTCAGAATGAGAGAATTAGGTGAAAATGAGGCGTTGCTTGTTAAACAGTTATGTGTAGCTGGAGCTGGGCCTGGCTTAAGCTGGATGCCATTGTAGAGGTGAAAGGAACACCACACACACACTCCTTTCGCAATACAGTGGATAAAAAGGGGTATGCCAGGTGTACTCTCTGCCTGAAAGAGCTCAATTATGCCAACAAAGGGTATCATGCTCTGCTGGCACATTGTAGAACAGATGTCCACAGGCAGAACGTGTACAATGTAATAATGTGCAGTGTAGCGCAAAGTTATTGCTTTGTGTTGAACTTGACAGTAAACACTTGTGTGTGAGTAAGGGGGTATCATTAAATGTTTCACCCAGTGAATGTTATTTTTGCACACATGTAGCCTTGGGCACTTGATCTATGTCTACTCTGATTCAGAGGGGTTGGGTTAAATGCGGAAGACACATTTCAGTTGAATGCTTTCAGTTGTACAACTGACCCTTTCCTTTCCCTACTATAGTGGCCACTATAATAGAGCAAAAAATAGAATGCCTGTTTCACTCTGTTTCTACAGCTCCTGAGTGGCGCAGCGGTCTAAGGCACTGTATCTCAGTGCTAGAGTTGTCACTACAGACACCCTGGGTCCAAATCCAGGCTGTATCACAACCGGCTGTGATTGAGACGCCCATAGGGTGACGCACAATTGGTCCAGCGTTGGTCGGTGTAGGCCGTCATTGTAAATAAGAATTTGTTCTTAACTGATTTGTCTAGTTAAATTAAAAAAATTCCCAAGTGCTTTATTTAGATGTGTGTGGTCACAGGCATTCTATTGTAAAGGCTGTCATGGTTAACTGCAATTAGTTCAAATCTGCATTAAATGCTAAAGTTGTCCGTGATGAGATTCGAGTAGTTGCAAGGTAGCTAAAAAGAAGTAAGTAGTTGCAAAGTTGCTAATTAGCTAATATTGTCCATGATGAGATTCGAACATGCAACCTTTGCGTTGCTATACATTTCTTTTTGCGTTAAGTAACCATTCGTTGAGTGTCCTGGATTTTTCATATAGTCTATGAAACCAGGCTGGTCCTCCTGGGTGGAAGCTTACCTGGAATGGTGTTGTCAAGGAAGAACCCAAAGAAGCCTCCAATAAACATGCTGGTTGTTAGAAGCACCTGCAGCAGTTGGTCCAGCTCGACCACACCTGACCAAGAGAATACAGTTCATCACATTGGGCCAAGTCACATACTAGAGGAATCTCAGATAACAGCAACATGACCTCCACTTGCCCTCTATTTTGTTCTTCTGCTGAGCTTTTTCCACCCAGCTTTTTTTGTAAGGAATTGTGAATTTTCTTAGTCATAGTGTTTCATGCATTATCTGCTCTGATACCTGTTGCTATGGCATCCGGGTTCTTGAATATCCAGTTTGGAATGACAAGCCCGGAAAACATGGAAAATCCAAAGATAAACACATTCCGGGAGGAGTTCATGTCTGCATACTGTCAAATATTAAGCAGAGAAGAGTTGACAGAGAAACGCCACAAAGTCATTGGGGTTGTTTTAATTCTAATAACTTTCAAAACATTGTACCAAAAGCGTATTCACAGATTTCTTGCTTATTTTGAAATTAGCTACCTGAATTTTGCAACCCTACAAGCAGAGTTGGGTAGATTACTTTCTAAATGTAATCTGTTAGTTACAAGTTACTTGTCCAAAATTGTAATTTCTAACGTAACTTTTGAATGACCCAACTTGAGTAATGCAATCTGATTACTTTGAGTTACTTTTGGATTACCTTTACCAGCATTAGAAGAAGACAAATACAATCCATCAAACTCATTTGGTGTGTCAGAATAGTGGTCTCTGACTTGTGATCAGACTCGCTCAGGTGGAACAAATGTAAAATTCCGCCTTTCTTCAATGGTGAATTGAATGTCATTGAGAAAACAATGCATTTTTTTACAAACATCCTTTCTGAATATAAAAGTAATCTGATTATTATATTTTTGCTGGCAATTTAACTGAAAGGTAAGCCATGACAGGTAAGACATGACTGAAAAAGCCTTCATATGTAAAATGTCTCTATAGTGGCCATTGTACTATTCAACGTGTAAATAAACCTAGACAACTGCGTTTACCTGCAGATTTGAAACTCCAGCTGCAGAAATGACCCCGAACATGACCAAGAACATTCCTCCAATCACAGGTGTGGGGATGGTGGTGAAAATTGCTCCAATTTTACAGAAAAGTCCCATGATGATCATCAATACCCCACCAGCAACGATCACCATGCGACTGCCCACCTGAGAGAGAAAGAAATAACCATGTCTGTTGAGACTGTATAACAGCCAATAGCTTGTATAACTTCCATATTCCAAAAAGCATTGATTTATCTATAATATGCTCAAAATTGTATTGCAGATCGTCATAATGAAAAATAGCCTCTAGCCCATCTCACCTTGGTGATGCCCAGTGCACCCACATTCTCACTATAGGAGGTGGTTCCGTTGCCCGTGCCCCAGGCCCCAGCCAGCAGACAGCCAATCCCCTCAATGCCAATGCCCCTGTTGATGGCATGCTTAGGGGGTGGAGGGGCCCCTGATAGTCTGGCACAGGCGTGGTAGTCCCCCACCGACTCTATCATGGAGGATAACACCCCAGCCAAGATCCCTAACACTCCCGCCAGGCTCACAGTTGGCAAACCCCACTGACCTGAGATTGGAATCAGAATAAGGGGTTCCAGTTAACATACCCAAATGTATTGTATTTCGGTTCATATACAGTGTCTTCGGAAAGTATTCAGACCCCTATACTTTTTCCACTTTGTTAGGTTACAGCCTTATTCTAAAATGTATTTAATAGTTTTTTCTCCTTATCAATCTACACACAATACCCCATAATGACAAAGCAAAAACAGGTTTTTAGAAATGTTTGCTAATTTATAAAAAATATAAATTAAATCACATTTACATAAGTAGTCAGTGCTTTGTTGAAGCACATTTGGCAGCGATGACTCCTCAAGTCTTCTTGGGTTTGACACTATAAGATTGGCACACCTGTATTTTGGGATTTTCTCCCATTCTTCTTTGCAGATCCTCTCAAGCCCTGTCAGGTTGCTGCACAGCTACTTTCAGGTCTCTCCAGATTTTATTTTTATTTTACCTTTATTTAACTAGGCAAGTCAGTTAAGAACAAATTCTTATTTTCAATGACGGCCTAGTGGGTTAACTGCCTGTTCAGGGGCAGAACGACAGATTTGTACCTTGTCAGCTCGGGGGTTTGAACTTGCAACCTTCCAGTTACTAGTCCAACGCTCTAACCACTAGGCTACCCTGCCGCCAGAGATGTTAGATAGGGTTCAAGTCCGGGCTCTGGCTGGACCACTCAGAGGACATTCAGAGACTTGTCTCGAAGCCACTCCTGTGTTGTCTTGGCTGTGTGCTTAAGGTCGTTGTCCTGTTGGAAGGTGAACCTTCACCCCAGTCTGAGGTCCTGAGCGCTCTGGAGCAGGTTTTCATAATGGATCCCTCCGTACTTTGCTCCATTCATCTTTGCCTAGATCCTGATTAGTCCCAGTCCCTACTGCTGAAAAACATTCCCACAGCATGATGCTGCCACCACCATGATTTACCATAGGGATGGTGCCAGACTTGCTTGGCATTCAGGCCAAAGAGTTCAATCTTGGTTTCATCAGACCAGAGAATCTTGTTTCTCATGGTCTGAGAGTCTTTAGGTGCCTTTTGGCAAACTCCAAGCGGGCTGTCATGTGCCTTTTACTGAGGAGTGGCTTCCGTCTGGCCACTCCACCATAAAGGCCTGATTGTTGGAGTGCTGCAGAGATGGGAGAACCTTCCAGAAGGACAACCATCTCCACAGAGGAACTCTAGAGCTCTGTCAGAGTGACCATCGGGTTCTTGTTCACCTCCCTGACCAAGGCCCTTCTCCTCCGATTGCTCAGTTTGGCTGGGCTTTGGCTGGTGTTCCCAAACTTCTTCAATTTAAGAGTGATGGAGGCCACTGTGTTCTTGGGGACCTTCAATGCTACAGACATTTTTTGGTACCCTTCCCCAGATCTGTGCCTCGACACAATCCTGTCTATGAGCTCTACAGACAATTGCTTCGACCTCATGGCTTGGTTTTTGCTCTGACATGCACCGTCAACTGTGGGACCTCATATAGACAGGAGTGTGCCTTTCCAAGTCAATTTACCACAGATGGACTCCAATCAAGTTGTAGAAACATCTCAAGGATGATCAATGTTAACAGGATGCACCTGAGCTCAATTTCGAGTCTCATGTAAATAAGGTATTTCTGTTTTTTATTTTAACTATTTTATTATGGGGTATTGTGTGTAGATTGCTGAGGATTTTTAAAAATCTATTTTAGAATAAGTCTAACATAACAAAATATGGAAAAGTCAAGGGATCTGAATATTTTCGGAAGGCACGTTCCATAATCGATAAACCATACATATTAGTTACCCATACAGCACTAACTACTGAAGGTTGGGTTAGGATTGTGATAAGCCCTGAGTTTTTTCTGACCATGTGACAGTACCAGGAAAAACTTGAATATCAGGTTATGGAGTTATTGCTTATGATCCCACTGAGCAGCTGTGCTTCGTACCTGGATATGGGAATCTGAACCAGGGGGCCTGGCTTATGACATCCCCCTTCAGGTCTGTGCGAGCCAGGTAGCCGTACTGCTCCGGCTCGGAGGGCAGGACATTAGAGATGGTGAAGATGTAACAGATCAGCCATGACAGTGTGATGCCAAGGAGCACCTGAGGAAGAAGTCACACACAGTACTGTACATGCAAATATTACACCAGTCATTATCAGGACCAGGAGTGTTTCCAGACCACAGGAACTGACCAGGGAAAACTTTGGGCTATATAAGGTCCATAAGTGAACAATGAACAACTTTGAGTCTTTGGCCTCGATTCAATCAGCTCAAGCGTAGTGAATAGTTTTGCGTTGTTGGAGGTGTAACTGCAGTATGAGCTGACAAATCAGTGAGTGGCTGCTCGTGTGACACCAACCACTCCCTTCCTTATTATCCCTACCGCGTTAGAAGTTCAAAACGTTGAAAGAGAGAGTTGGCTCTATCGATTATCGAAATTATGACAGGCTGATGCATGTTTTCATGTGAATTTGGATGGGGGAGGATTTATAGCCTATCAGTCTAATTGCGGTGTAGACAATAGAACATCACACATTTGAGTGGTTGAACTTGTAGCGCAGCTTCATGAACTTCTTACATGGCTGCATGGGATTTGTCGGCTATAAAGTCGGGTGTAGTTTTTCATCCAATAGCAATGTCAAGCAGGGAGCCACATGTGGATTGACAGCTAACACATTTCCACCTCCGACACCTCCAAAACAACCACTGTGCAGATGTCGGCTAGTGCGGTTCTGATAGAATCTAGTCCTTTATTTTCCAATGGACGTACAGGGAGAAGCTGGAAGATGTAGATCCTGGAGGTGTGGAGTTTCTTGGTCTTGTTGTATGTGGGGAATGGTACAGGGATGTGTCGGAGGTACTGGGAGAACAGGATGATCAGAGCAGTTGTCCTGTAGGAAAGAGAAAAACTCTGTTCACAAAGCAGAATGAGCCATCCAGTGGTGCATTTAGAATGGGTAAGATTTTTCTAGTATCCACAAAAAATCCGCTCTCAATCCACTCTTTAGGTATTGTTTTCATTAGTCCACTGCTGATACAGTCCCAAAATGTCAAGTGTCACCTCATCATGATGATGTGGAAAGTGACACTTTGCTTCTTGAAAGTCCATTATCTTGAAAACTTGACTGCTTACATGCAACAGTAGACTAATGAAGAAAAAAAATACAAAAATATCATTTTTGAGTGGATTTTTCTTTAACTGGTTCTGACAGCTCATGAGGTCTCCTAAATACCTGTCGTCTAGGTGGGACTCTTATGACTAAAGAGGCTTCATGCATAGCTTTTTACCCATAAGAGTAGGAGTAAAATGTCTCTTCTCAGCACTTATGACAAATCTTCTACTCTGAGACTCTGTGGATATGGGCCCAGTTCAACAGTTGATAACTACAGGCTTGTGGGGAGTTTACACACATAGTGGAGATGCCCCAGTGGTTCCCTGCGCTCATTCCAGCCGAGTCATACAGGGACAGGCCAATCAGAGAGATGGTGGGTGCGATGGTAAGGGGGCCAATAAAACGCATGAAGAAACCGATGAGGCCAGAGAAACCCACCAGCACCTGGAACAAAGAGCCCACCATGATGGAGCCCTGCAGCTGTAGAGGAATACAAACACACCACATGAGCAAACACACATCAATAAACACGAGTAATAGTATTTAATCCTATTTCATATGAAACACATTAATGTGTATACAATATGTAAACTCAGCAAAAAAAGAAACGTCCTCACTGTCAACTGCGTTTATTTTGTGTGTGTAAATATTTATATGAACATAAGATTCAACAACTGAGACATAAACTGAACAAGTTCCACAGACATGTGACTAACAGAAATTGAATAATGTGTCCATGAACAAAGAGGGGATCAAAATCAAAAGTAAGAGTCAGTATCTGGTGTGGCCACCAGCTGCATTAAGTACTGCAGTGCATCTCCTCCTCATTTTTGCAGTGCATCTCCTCCTCACCAGATTTGCCAGTTCTAGCTGTGAGATGTTACCCCACTCTTCCACCAAGGCACCTGCAAGTTCCCGAACATTTCTGGGGGGAATGGCCCTCCGATCCAACAGGTCCCAGACTTGCTCAATGGGATTGAGATCCGGGCTCTTCTCTGGCCATGGCAGAACACTAACATTCCTGTCTTGCAGGAAATCACGCACAGAACGAGCAGTATGGCTGGTGGCATTGTCATGCTGGAGGGTCATGTCAGGATGAGCCTGCAGGGATGGTACTACATGAGGGAGGAGGATGTCTTCCCTTTAACGTATAGCGTTGAGATTGCCTGCAATGACAACAAGCTCAGTCTGATGATGCTGTGACACATGGACCCTCTACCTCCAAATCGATCCTTCTCCAGAGTACAGGCCTCGGTGAGACAAAACCGTGACTCGTCACTGAAGAGCACTTTTTGCCAGTCCGGTCTGGTCCAGCGACGGTGGGTTTGTGCCCAAAGGCAACGTTGTTTCCTGGTGATGTCTGGTGAAGAACAGGCCTACAAGTCCTCAGTCCAGCCTCTCTCAGCCTATTGCGGACAGTCTGAGCACTGATGGAGGGATTGTGCGTTCCTGGTGTAACTCGGACAGTTGTTGTTGCCATCCTGTATCTGTCTCGCAGGTGTGATGTTCGGATGTACCGTTCCTGTGCAGGTGTTGTTACACGTGGTCTGCCACTGCGAGGATGATCAGCTCTCCGTCCTGTTTTCCTGTAGCGCTGTCTTAGGCATCTCACAGTACGGGCAATGCAATTTATTGCCCTGGCCACATCTGCAGTCGTCATGCCTCCTTGCAGCATGCCTAAGGCACATTCACGCAGATGAGCAGGGACCCTGGTCATCTTTCTTTTGGTGTTTTTCAGAGTCAGTAGAAAGGCCTCTTTAGTGTCTTACGTTTTCATACTTGTGACCTTAATTGCCTGCCGTCTGTAAGCTGTTAACGACCGTTCCAGAGGTGCATGTTCATTCATTGTTTATGGTTCATTGAACAAGCATGAGAAACAATGTTTAAACCCTTTACAATGAAGATCTGCAAAGTTATTTGGATTTTTACTAATTATCTTTGAAAGACAGGGTCCTGAAAAAGGGACGTTTCTTTTTTTTGCTGAGTTTAGATACTGGTGTATCAAGGGTTATCAAAAAATGATCAAACTTGCTCTCTTTCTTTACATTTACATTGACAAATATAAAGTATCTTCTAAATGACAATCACATTACTAAAAGGCAGCAGATAACCGAAAAGTTGCTGGATCGAATCCCCAAGCTGACAAGGCAAAAATCTGTGATTCTGAACAAGGCAGTTAATCCACTGTTCCCTGGTAGGCCATCATTGTAAATAAGAATTTATTCTTGACTGACTTGACTAGTTAAAAACAAATCACCTCTCGCATGCGGCTCTGCCACACATCTATGTACTCAGGAGAGGTGGTGTTGACCAGGGAAGCGTTCTGGGTCCAGGCAGGGCATGTCCACTCTGGCATTGACAGCATAGCCATGGAGGGAGCTAGAAAGGCAAAGGTACCCCCCTGAACAATGGGCAGTCTGAGGGATAGAGAGAGATGGAAGATAGAGGGGAGAGTAAAGACAGATACCTGAAATCACAAATTGCAGAGATGAGATGTTCTGGCTTGAATCTTTAGACTGTTACATAAGGAATTCTTCCCCTTTATAGTATAATCAGAAGCCGACTTGTCTTGTGAAGTAGTAGTTGGAGGTTATGGTTGGACCAGAGATGAAACAGCAACACTGGCTCTTTTGTCATCTTCATGTTCTACACAGATCTGGGACTGGGTTGATGGTTGGCTTTTCTGAATAATGATTCATCAAGCATTTGCCTGCATGATTATGGATTCAGGTGACCTGTGCTCTGTGTGAGGTCTCTCAGCTTTTGCTCCATATACCTTACTATCACTTTGGGTCATCAGAATTGCTCCTATCCATAAAATAAGTGAGTAAACTTAAATACAGTACATACCCTTCAAATTAGTGGATTCAGCTATTTCAGTCACACCCGTTGCTGACAGGTGTATACAATCAAGCACACAGCCATACAATCTCCATAGACAAACTCTGGCAGTAGAAAGGCCTTACTGAAGAGCTCTGTGACTTTCTCAGGATGTCACCTTTTTATCAAGTTAGTTTATCAAATTGCTACCCTGGTCAACTGTAAGTGCTGTTATTTTGAAGTGGAAACATCTAGGAGCAACAACGGCTCAGCCGTGAAGTGGTAGGCCACACAAGCTCAAAGAATGGGAAAACCGAGTGCGGAAGTGTGTAGCGTGTAAAAATGTTATGTCTTCGGTTGCAACACTCACTAATGAGTTCCAAACTGCCTCTGGAAGCAACATCTGCACAATAACGGTTCATAGGGAGCTTCATGAAATGGGTTTCCATGGCCAAGCAGCCGCGCACACAAGCCGAAAGATTACCATGCGCAATGCCAAGCGTCAGCTGGAGTGGTGTAATGCTCGCCGCCATTGGTCTCTGGAGCAGTGGGAATGCGTTCTCTGGAGTGATGAATCACGCTTCACCGTCTGACAGTCCAACGGACAAATCTGGGTTTGGCGGATACCAAGAGGACGCTACCTGCCTCAATGCATAGTGCTAACAGTAAAGTTTGTTGGAGGAAGAATAATGTTCTGGGGCTGTTTTTGTTCCAACTTCTAGTGGAACGCCTTCCCAGAAGAGTGGAGGCTATTATAGCAGCAAAGGTGGGACTAACTCCATATTTATGCCCATGGTTTTGTAATGAGATGTTCCCTTTTTCCACATTTTGTTACGTTACAGCCTCATTCTAAAACAGATTAAATAAAACATGTTCATCAATCTACACACAATACCCCATAATGACAGAGTGAAAACAGGCTTTCAGAAATATTTGCACATAAAAAACAGAAATACCTTATTTACATAAGTATTCAGACCCTTTGCTATGAGAGTCAAAATTGAGCTCGGGTGCATCCTGTTTCCTTTGATCATCCTTGAGATGTTACTACAACTTGGAGTTACCTGTGGTAAATTCAATTGATTTGGAAAGGCACACTCCTGTCTACATAACAGATTGACAGTGCTTGTCAGAGCAAAAACCAAGGCATGAGGTTGAAGGAATTGTCCGTAGTGATCCGAGAAAGGATTGTGTAGAGGCACTGATCTGGTAGCAAAAAATGTCTGCAGCATTAAAGATCCCCAAGAACACAGTGGCCTTTATAATTCTTAAATGGAAGAAGTTTGGAACCACCAAGACACTTCCTAGAGCTGGCCGCCTACCCAAACTGAGCAATCGGGGGAGAAGGGCCTTGGTCAGGAACCCGACGATCACTGACAGAGCTCAAGAGTTCCTCTGTGGAGATGGGAGAACTTTCCAGAAGGACAACCATCTCTAGCCAGACGGAAGCCACTCCTCAGTAAAATGCACGACACCCTGCTTGGAGTTTGCCAACAGGCACCTAAAGGACTCTCAGACTATGAGAAACAAGAATCTGTGGTCTGATGAAACCAAGATTGAACTTTTTGGCCTGAATGCCAAGCATTACATCTGGAAGAAAACTTGCGCCATCTCTACGGTGAAGTATGGTGGTGGCAGCATCACACTTTGGGAATGTTATTCAGCGGCAGGGACTGGGAGACTAGTCAGGATCGAGGGAAAGATAGAGAGATCCTTGATGAAAACCTCCTCCAGAGTGCTCAGGATCTCAGACTGGGGCGAAGGTTCACCCTCCAACAGGACAACGACCAGAAGCACACAGCCAAGACAACGCAGGAGTGGTTTCGGGATAAGTCTCTGAATGTCCTTGAGTGGCCCAGCCAGAGCCCAAACTTGACTATCGAATATTTCTGTAGAGACCTGAAAATAGCTGTGTAGAGACTCTCCCCATCCAACCTGACAGAGCTTGAGAGGATCTGCAGAGAAGAATGGGAGAAACTCTTCAAAATACAGGTGTGCCAAGCTTGTAGCATCATACCCAAGAAGACTCAAGGCTATAATCGCTGTCAAAGGTGCTTCAACAAAGTACTGAGTAAAGGGTCTGAATACTTATGTACATTTGATAGTTTTTTTTTGTATACATTTGCAAAACTTTCTAAAAATCTGTTTTTGTCTTGTCATTACGGTATATTGTGTGTAGATTGATGAGGGGGAAAAAATCAATTTAATCAATTTTAGAATAAGGCTGTAATACTTTCCAAATGCACTGTATGGGTCGATCTTAAATTGTGGTGGCATTTGCATCCTCCTTCTTTTGCAACCATGAAACACACTGGAGTGGCTGCTCGTGGGGTTATTGAACATGAAGCCACACCCGTCTCACTCGCATTATACATTCAGAATGAGAAAGTGTAGGTTATAGAGAATTATTGTGACACAAAAATAGAAAATCATTCAATTAAATAATGAGTAATTATATATATATATATATATATTTTTTTATTTTACCTTTATTTAACTAGGCAAGTCAGTTAAGAACAAATTCTTATTTTCAATGACGGCCTAGGAACAGTGGGTTAACTGCCTGTTCAGGGGCAGAACGACAGATTTGTACCTTGTCAGCTCGGGGATTTGAACTTGCAACCTTTCGGTTACTAGTCCAACACTAGGCTACCCTGCCGACCCCATATTAGCCTAATCGAGGTGTAAATAAGGCTAGCCTACATTTCACATTCCATCGTTTTAACACAGTTCTACCTCCGACACTGCCAAAACATCTGCTATGCAGGTATCGGCAAGCGCAGATCTGATATAATCTAAATTTGACGAAATATGTTAAGATTTGTTAAATATTTTCAACATTAGTGTACTGGTATATTGCGATCTTTGAATTCTGGGACTTTGTTTTGTCAATCTATTTGTGTAAATGATTTAAATCTCAGTTCCAAAATACTTCAATAATATCTCACAGCTGTAATGTGCTGACTGCTCAACCGACAGGATTTCCGGTTTCTAATTTTCCAAATCTGGAGTCAATCTGATTTGTGCTTCATGAGAATAATTTGTAAGTATTTTTAGCATTAGCATGCTAAAGTTACAGTGCGGACATATTTCAAGCAGCAACTTATGTTATGGAGTGAATCTGATGTATGGTTCATGAGGAGAAAATAATTGCAGATGATTTTGAGCATTAGCATTACATACAGATGGGATCTTCATTTAAACCAGTTTGCTACAACAGGAGTGATCTGTTGTGATCAAATCCTACATCTGTAAGTCTTTGTGGAGTGGAGTTACAAAGGGTTTAAATGGACATGTAAAATCAGATTTGCTTATTTATCAATAACTCAATCAATCCCTTAGTTTTGCTCAGACTAAATCTATCATCTTTGCTTGAGTGAGTGCACGCTAACCAGGGTCGCCAGGTGCACGGTGTTTCCTCCAACACATTGGTGCTGCTGGCTTCCGGGTTGGATGAGCGCTGTGTTAAGAAGCAGTGCGGCTTGGTTAGGTTGTGTATCGGAGAACGCATGACTTTCAACCTTCATCTCTCCCGAGCCCGTACGGGAGTTGTAGTGATGAGACAAGATAGTAGCTACTAACAATTGGATACCACGAAATTGGGGAGAAAAGGGGGTAAAAAAAAGAAAGAAATAATTAAAAAGAAAGAAAATCACTCATTACAAGGATTTACCAGGACCTTGAGCATTCCCTGAAGTGGCAAGCGGTTATTGCGGGAGGGATCTATATTAAAGAAAATTATGAGCTAATCACACCTTTAGTATGTCATACATTTCAGGATTCCATTGATGATATGGGCTGTCTAAATTCAAAGTGTCATTGGTGTTACTCAATTTAAATGAAAGGAAATTGCATTGTGAGCTAAATGTATTAATGAAATCACATTAGGCCTCAGTTTAAGAAAAGCCTCAAATACCTCAAATGTGTCATTGGTGTTACCGTCGTTACTACTCCTACTGGTGGCACAGTGTTGATAATGGTCACAATTATTTCAAGTCATTAAGCTGCCTTATTAGTTGATTTAGAATGGGAGGATGTACATTTAAATTACAAATATAGAACATTAAGTACATGCTCTCTAAAATGCCACCAGAAATTAAGAACCGCCCATTCAGTATATTCTTGAAAGTGTATTATCAGATTATATCAGCTCATCATGGTCTGGATATAGATTACATAAATGACATAAAAACAACACAGTTAACCTAACCTACATTAAGCTTGACGACTACAGTGCCTTCAGAAAGTAGTCACACCTCTTGACTTTTTCAACATTTTGTTGTGATACTAAGTGGGACTAACATGGATTTAATTGTAAAGAAAACAATTCAACGATCTACACAAAATACTCCAATGTCAAAGTGGAACAAACATTCTATCATCTTTTTTTAATGGAAACACTAATATATTTTGATTTCATTAGTATTAAACCCCTGAGTCAATACATACATTAGAATCACCTTTGGCAGCAATTACATCTGTGAGTCTTTCTGGGTAAATCTGTAAGAGTTCAGCAAATCTGGATTGTACAATATTTGCCCATTATTCTTAAAATTATTCAAGCTCTGTCAAGTTGGTTGTTGATGATTATTAGACAGTCATTTTCATGTCTTGCCAGAAATTTTCAAGCCGATTTAAGTCAAAACTGTAACTAGGCCACTCAGGAACATTAAATGTCATCTTGGTAAGTAACTCCAGTGTGTATTTGGTCATGCATTTTAGGTTATCATCTTGCTGAAAGGTGGATTTGTCTCCCAGTGTCTGTTGGAAGCAGACTGAACCAGGTTTTCCAATAGGACTTTGCATGTGCTTAGCTACAGTATATTCCTTTTCTTTTTATCCCCAAAAAGCTCCCTAGCCCTTGCCGATGACAAGCAAACTCATAACATGATGCAACCACAACCATGCTTGAAAATATACTCTTCTTATTATAAAGAGTGGTACTCAGTGATGTGTTGTGTTGGATCTGCCCAAACATAATGCTTTGCCACATTTTTTGCAGTATTACTTTTTTTTTTTGCAGTTTTATTCTATACCAGTTTCCTTCTTTTCACTTCGACATTTAGGTTAGTATTGTGGAGTAACTACAATGTGGTTGAGCCATTCTCAGTTCTCCTATCACAGCCAGTTAACTCTGTAATTGGTTTAAAATCACCATTGGCCTCCTGCTGAAATCCCTGAGCGTTTTCCGTCCTCTCCATCAACTGAGTTAGGAAGGACGGCTGTATCTTTGTAGTGACTAGGTGTATCGATACAGCATCCAAATTGTAATTAGTAACTTCACCATGCTCAAAGGGATATTCAAAGTCTGCTTTTTTATTACATTTTTACTCATCTACCAAAAGGTGACCTTCTTTGCAAGGCACATAGATGGGGGTAGTCATTCAAAAATCATGTTAAACACCATTATTGCACACAGAGTTAATCCATGCAATTTACGGTATTATCTGACTAGTCGAGCAAATCTTTACTCCCAAAGTTGTTTAGGCTTGCCATAACAAAGAGGTTGAATATTTATTCAGCTTTTCATTTTTTATAGAATTGTTCAGAAACAGAATTCCACTTTGACATTATGGGGTATTGTTTGTAGATCACTGGCACAAAATCTAAATGTAATCTATTTAAAATTCAGGCTGTAACAACAAAATAAGGAAAAGGTATAGGGGTGTGAATACTTTCTGAAGGCACTGTATACTTCACCACTCCTCCTGCATATGACCAAGCAAATCTCTTCTATTGACCCCATGCCAATTCAGGCTCAATGACCTGGAATTGTATGAGTGGGGGAGCTGAGCTCCATTACCAGTTCTTCAGTTAGAGATTCAGCTCGATGGCTTTAATTTCACAAAGACCCAGTGCCCAGTCGAGAATATGCTATGGTGTGAGGCTAATGCAGCACACTGACCTGAAAAACTGTCTCTGAATATCAACAGAGGCTTAGAAAGAACCGTGAGAGCTCATACTGTACAACCTAGCTAATCAGATGCTTCAGCAAAATCAATCTTTACAATAAACGATAGTCTACTGCTGGATCTCCTGGAAAGCATGACAACCAAATCAGATATTGTTTTTTGCCTTAAGTAAAATTCCAGGAAATTGCCATGGATTTTATTGTACTTTGTTTTGATTCCCACATGACGCCTCGCCCTTTTGATGTCTGGCAATTCATGACTAGTAGATTCCCTTATACAGTGTCATGGTTGGATGACTCCAACTTGATATTGCCCAGGATATCTTATCAAGGTCAATCTTTATTGACCAAATAAACAATAGACTCCCTTGTACCTTCTTCTCCCTGCTTTTGGCCCCATTTATGTTCACAGACACTCGGTTGCTGTTGAATAATTTGTCCAAAGCCATATCCAACCAACCACAGCTTCACTCACCTGATTCCGAAGGTGACCTGCAGCAGGGTGCACACGCCTGACACAAAGAAGATGGTGCTGATGAGGTGACCCTGGGTCAGGCCATCGTGCTGCAGACACAGACCCTGAGACAGGATCAGAGGGATGGCAATTATCCCCCCAAACGCTGTCAGTAAATGCTGAGGAGAGGGGGACATGGAGGTAAGAGAGGAAGAAGAGATGCACTCATGACGGTTACATCCACTGATACTGAGGCCAAGATGAGCAGATAAAATCACAGGTACAGGAACAGTACTTGCCATCAGCCTCAACAAAACTCACAGTTGAATCTCTTAAGATCTTATTCTTGAGGCCCTCATGTGACTTTGTGATTTTATTTTTCATTTGCAGCCAAATTCATCCTCAAAAACTAGGTTAGTTTGACTGTTCATCCAATTGATTACATTGGCTGATCAAATCAATGGAATCCCAAGGAGGCCCAACCTCTCCAACCTCAACCAGTGAGAAGGGAACCCTGTGGCCTCCAATAAAAAGGAGTAGGGATTGGATTTACCTGGATGCCCAGGATAATGCATAGGTACCAGGCTGGGACGTCTGTGACACAGTAGGCCAGCTTGTTCTTGTCATCCTCCTCAGAGAGTTCGGAGCCCTCTCCATCATTCTCCAGCTCACAGAAATGTCCATGAATCTACAGGACCGATAGCAAGGTCTCATTCATTAGGACAATGGAAAACATTTCATTCTGCAACGGAATAGGAAAATGTGCGTCTCTTATTGGCTAATCCAGGTAGTACCTCCCTGTTACCGTGCATTTTCTTCTGTTTAATCCCAAATGGGCTGACTCACAGGCATAACATTACCCATACTACAGGAATAATATTACCAATAATACAGGCATAATATCACCTAGAACAAAAGCGTAATATCACTCATAACTAGGGTTACAAAGCTATCAGTAATTGAGCAAAGTTAACGAAATCTTTAGTAATTCTGGTATTTCACCCATCGCTCAGCCCCGACCCCCCTGGTTAATTGTAATTCAAAAATTTTAAAAAAATACTCCATCAACAGGCTCTACATTTCAGAAATCACAGTAGCAATTATTCCTGGTGCACTTAAATAATTTTTGCCATTTCAATATTTATTTTTTTGAAGAAAACTGTTTTTGCCCCGGCCTGGCTTCCATGTGATTTAAACATGAGCTTGTGCGAGGTGTCAGACTCAACAACAGTCGCTATCCATTGGAGCACTGCAATTGGTTGCCCACAATTCTGAGGTGGGGCATAGCGAAAGGTCAATTAGCAGGTAATCTATGGTAATTTTGGTTATTCATACTTAAATTCAAGAGAAAATAGCCTAATTAATGAAAATAAACAATGGCAATGGCAAACTCTTGATTTGTTTCACTTGCCACAAGTTTGGCAGCAAAACATTTACAACAAAGACATATTGACTTCGTAAAATAAATAAAAGTGTGTAAAAAAAAATATAAAGAATATCATGCTGAAACCCTCATATTAAACACCAATGGTATTCACTAAGTTGATGGTTTATATTTTGGATAATGTTTTCCAGCTTTGTCATTCTATTATTACATTTTGTATCATCTTATTTGATATATTTTACATGTGACAAGGTCACACAGAGGACAAGAGATAATTACAGACACGTGATAATCTGAAGTACCCAAAAGGGCCACTAGATGTCTTGTGATAAATTAAATACAATCCTTGAAAGTTACCAAAATGCTGGAAGTTTACAGTAATATACCCTCCGTTTGCAACCTTAACCATAACACAGGCATAATATTACCCATTACACAGGCATAATATCACCCATAACACATGCATAATATTACCCATTACACATGCATAATATCACCCATAACACAGGCATAATATAACTCATAACACATGCAAAATATTACCCATTACACAGGCATAATATAACTCATAACACAGGCATAATATCACCCATAACACAGGCATAATATTACCCATAACACAGGCATAATATTACCCATAACACAGGCATAACATTACCCATTACACAGGCATAATATTACCCATAACACAGGCATAATATTACCCATTACACATGCATAATATTACCCATAACACAGGCATAATATAACTCATAACACATGCATAATATAACCCATAATATAGCATACAACCCAAAGGGGTTTTCAATGATTTACTGAAAGTGTGTTTGTTTACAGTCAACATTAAGACATTCTGGAATCCCATGTCACGTAAAGTAGTTGTAGTTACGAATCCCTTTTTGGCCCGGCACTTTAGGGGGGGATGGTAACAAGACCCGTTACATAACTCATGCAAATTTTAAATAGTGACAAAGTAAAAGTGCGAACGAAAAACCACAGACAACTTAATTACCGTCAAACACTCAGGGTTTATTTGAAAACACACTGTAAAGGGGGGCAGGAAAAGGGGCTGAGCTGGACCCAAGGAAAGAAACATATCCAAAAACACCCCTAAGCTAGACTAGCCTACTACTGTACAGCTAACGAACTGACCAAAAATACAGTGGGTGGTCCGCCCAGTTCTACCTAGTGTTCTTAGACAAAGTAGTCCTACGGGTAGTGTATGCCCATGGGCAACTTGTCTTGGTTCCCCCTTTTCCTACCATCAAACACCATAACACAAACAATACTCACAGGTGGGGACAAAGTGACCTGGAGGTGCTAAAACAAACAAGAGAACTACAGAGAGATTGTATGACAGAGATATTGACAGAGATATTGACAGAGATATTGAGCTCCAGAGGAAAGAACTGAATGGGTTTTTAAACCAAGGGAAAGGAGATGTGATTGGGTAATGGAAACAGGAGGAGATGTGTCTTCTGATTAGCGACTGATCGATGACTGATTGGGGAATGATGATTGCCACCTGTGAGGAGGGGAGAAGGAGAGAAAAGAAATACACACACACACACAAACACACGCACACACAATACCTGTATCCGTAACAGTTGTGCACCAACGCTGGCCTATCAGTGTTAGCTGAATAGATTGCCTCAGAGATGCATGTAGCCTGTTGGCATGCGTTAGCAAGTAACCGTTTATTTTAAGGTATTAGCAAATAATTGGCCAATAAAACATGACTTCTAATAACACAACACTTTTCACAGTCAATGATTTGCACCAGAGAGCCGTACAGTATGTTCGTTACGCATGAGGGACTGGAATGTTGAGGCTCAGGTGATCATCAAGGCTGTACCATAAGTAAACAACACTTCTCAGCCTACTAAGAATGAGCACCTTCATTCTGCTTCACCAGACCCATCCTAGAGTACAAATTCTTTAATTTCAAAATATACATGTGACTGTTGGGTTGAAATAGCATGCACGTAAACAAGCCCCATTCAAAGGTGCTCAAGTCACTCAGTTCTTATGAATTCACTCTGACTTCTGGGAAATGATGACTATTCTAGACCGTTTTTACAACGGTAGGCCTACGCAATCTGGAGAGCACCACCTGTGTTATGCTATGTGGTTTGGTAAGAGGAAGAGATCAATATATTACCAAGGCTGAAAATCACAGGGAATTTGTTTCTTTGTTTGAGTTTACACATTAATCTATGTCAAAACCTATACACAGGGTCAGGGAGTAATGGATCACATCTAATCCATTACATGTAAGGGATTACAAAAAAAACATTAACTGTATTCTGTTATGTCACCAGCCAAAATATTGTACTCAGATTACAGATACTTTTGAAAAAGTAGAAGATTACTTTTAAATTGAGAAAGGAGGTTTGCAAAAAACAATCTTTGACACTTTTTTCCCTCAATTATATTCAAATCAGCATTGAAAAAAGGCGCAAGTTTAAGTTTGTTCAACCTGAGCGAGTCTGACCAGAAGTCAGAGAACACTATGATGACACACCAAATGGGTTTGATGGATCGCAGGAAAAGAGCATGAATAGGCTTTTGTAGACTACAGTCCAATGGTGCGACTGCTGTCGGCTTCCAAAGATTATCCAACTTGAATAAACGCTTGGAGGTAAGGATGACAGCAGTGGTGTAGTCTACGGCGATACGTATGTCATTTATTATTGTTATCTACATAGCGCATTGATGTGAATCACAATGCTGCTCTCTCATTTAGCTATTTTTGCCCTACGGATTGTGGTTGTTGTGGATGGCTGTTCACATATCTAAATGTGTATTTTAACCCAATAATTATTGAATTCTAGAAGTTTAAGGAGCCTATCAATCATTGTTTTTGAAACCAGTGGACAGCCAGCGAAAAATGCGCTCTTGCAACAGCTGCACAGTGCAGATCCCAGCCTACGGAATAAAAGTGAGGCTTTTATTGCTCAATCTAATTCATACTAATAAAAACATGTAATCCATACTGTAGGCCTAATGGACACATGTTCAAACTCGCACACTTTCTATAGACTTAAAGGGACCATCTGTAGTTGCTACATCCATTTTTGGACTTATATATACGTCATATATACTGTATATATCCATTGATTCTTGAAGAATATAACCTATAAATGACTCATGAGCTTAGTTCAACTGTCACACTCCATGAGAACCCAAAATATAAGCTTGTTTTTCTCCAATGTTTGCAAACATTGTAAATGTAACAAACACTGTATAGCTTCATAGCATAGCTAAAACAATAATGTTGATATCATGGATGGTCAGTCCTTGCATCCATAGCTCTGTCTATTAATCTGAGAGTAGTTACATTTCTCCAGGCCCATCCCTCAGCTTTTTACCAAAACAGAGGCGGGGCAAGCATTTTGTTATTGTTTCATCTGTGGATTTGCCACAGTTGCATGTTATCAATATATCAAAGTGTCACCAACAAAAAGGTAAACAAATGCAGCATATGTCATTCATTTTTCACATGTAAATAGCACTTTTCATCAGCTCTCAAAGCATGCCATTCCATGAGGACAGCATTTTTTCTACAACTCGCGGAATCATGACAATAAAATAGTAAATAACAGTGTAGGGCTGGCTAATAAGTCCTTAGTTTTGGGGTCATGCTCAATCTATACTTCCATATTTCCAAGTCCTATTCTTGAAGATCAAGGGGTATAACATTTATTGGAATGACTGGAATTCTGATAGACTTTGTTTTTTAATGTAAAGATATAATTTAATTGTATTATTATTTGTAGTAGAAAGTGATGGGTTAGAAGAAGCCTACATAACCAACCCATAAAGTAAAATGTAACATCCATATATGGCCAGCTATGTAAACTTTAACATTGATTTATCCTGCAATAGATGTTGTTCAGTTGGTAACATACATTTTTGTCTTCTTCTAATGCCGCTAGAGGGGAAAGTAATCTAAAAGTAACTGAATGTAATCAGATTACGTTACCGAGTTTGGGTAATCCAAAAGTTAAATGACTGATTACAATTTTGGACTAACTAGTAACTGTTACAGATTCCATTTAGAAAGTAACCTACCCAATCCTGCCTATACATGTAATAGGTTGCACTTGCAAACCTATGTAGCCCAAAATGTAATATTTGTGTAGATAAACATCTCTAAAAGTTCCAGGCTTAAAGCCAGTACATGTAACATGTCCTTCCTATACAGTGTGTGTGTCCATAGGTCCAATAACAACATAACCTCTACTCATAGCCACAGCAGAAAATGTCAACATAATCCTCCAGAAGTGGAATAAATGTGTACATACTCACAGCAAATGTGTCGTTTTCGAGACCATTGCTTTCCTGCTCTGGAGACATGGCTCCAGTCTGGACTCGGCTAGGATACTGGGTCCTGTGAGTTATGAGTGAAACGTCTCAACAAGAAGTGTACTACCTCGACCTCTCTTTCTCTGTCTCTCACAATGGTTAACTATTGGAAACAATAACACAATAAGAGACCGTAACACTCTACTGTAGTACCCATTTGTACAGTATAATGTATTGTAGAACAGACCCAATTTATCTACAAAATGTAGGTATGCCTGCTCAATGCATTAAATTTCCATCCATGTGTTAAGAAATGTCCCCTTTGTAAATAAACCTGTCCACTCACCTGACCGTGTGTTTGCCTCGAGTAGTGTCTCTGTTGGCTCTCTCCTTTCACTTCAGTGATAATCACTTGATTATATGACTGGCCACCCTTAATAGCCCCTCCCCCATCCTCATTTATTCAGAGCGCTGTCAATCTTGCTCAGATTGGAGAGAAAAGAGAGTGTGTTTGTTCTCGAAGTTCAGCGGGTGGTTTAGGACCATGCGGACGCCTTGGAGCAGGCCTGAAGGTAGAGCTATGGAGAGAGCAGATGCAGTGAGGGAACACTGAACAGCGTGACTTCTCTCTCAGTTGATTTGACAAAAGCAGTGCAGTAATGGAAGATGGCTAAGTAACTGCTGTTTGACTTGACAGGAAACTAAACTATAGCTTTTGTAGGATAGCACAAAGCTCTTCAAGTGTTGGTGCAGTGTTCCTAGACCCTGAGATGTGTTTAATCCCTGAACTAGTGTGTAGCAGCTAATTTCTGTATGGCATGTGTTTGTCATAGAATGTTATGTACAGGTAAGTGCACTTGAGTAAATGAGGGATACAAAGTATATTGAAAGCAGCAGAATTTAGCTTTTTCCTGGAATCTAGAGCCATAATGTCCAAAATATGTCTATTTTTCTGTGTATCTAAGCATACCTCTTGATCTGTCTAAATCCACCATTCTGCACTAACTGTCATTTTTATTCAGACAATTTGGAACAGCACAAATAAGTAATCATAACATTTAAAACTATATAAACCTAAAAATACAAAAATAAGACTCAAAAAGACACTCGAGCATCAATACATTAACCATCCCCCCAACATTGTTGTCGTTTCTTTACTATCATTAACTGAAGACTGATAGTTTTTATCAAAGATTCTCTGTAATAAGTTAGTGCGCGATCAACTAATTAATCACATAACTAATTAACTAGGAAGTCGGGGCACCAATGAAAAATATTCCGATTACAAAGTTATAATTTCCTAAAATAACTTTTCAGATATTTTATCTGATCAATTAGTCTTCGAATTAATGAATTATTTACTGTACCTCACGTTAGTCTCATTCCAAACATCGTAAATTGTTGGTTATCTGCACGAACCCAGTCTTCACTATGAGTCATCCATACATCAATTGTCTTAAATAATTTATTTATTACTAAGTAATTCACAAAAAAAAAATCTAAATCAAATGTATTTATATAGCCCTTCGTACATCAGCTGATATCTCAAAGTGCTGTACAGAAACCCAGCCTAAAACCCCAAACAGCAAGCAATGCAGGTGTAGAAGCGTGGTGGCTAGGAAAAACTCCCTAGAAAGGCCAAAAGACACTGTGGCCCCATCCGATGACACCCCCGGACAGGGTGTTGTGGAAATTTCCTCTATTTACCAAATCATGGGAGCAAACCACACACACAAGTCAGAGTTAGTTATCAAAGTCCATCTTTAATTATATGAGCTCTATCACAACCCTGTGACTCTCAGATCGATTCAGTGTCTCCCAGTGAATCCTCTGAGAGTTCCCTTACAATGCAACTGAGTTCCTTAAATAGCAAAGACACCCATAGTCAGATAGCATAGACATAATTCATCGTTCAGCTTTGTCTCCTTCCCCAAACCCCAGAACCATAAACCAAATCCTCCATATCAACAGGCATATATCAAATTGTCTCCTGGACAAACTCCTGGACAAACTCACGGATAGGAGGTGAGGCTATAGGTTAAGATAGAAACAACAATAAGAGGGAGCATAGAATGATTCCAGACACTGCAACCCCTCCTTTCCCCACTGGGAAAGGTAGGGAGTATAAGATATGTTTACACATGATGACACTTTGACCTCTCCCCTCACATCGGCCCAGGCAACTTAGTTTTGACATAGAACAGATAACTGCAACCTCACCACAGTATTATACAAATATACCATTCTGATGAGAATTAACTTACACACATTTGATAAATATAAAACATCTTACATATGTTACCAACAAATTCTGATTATCCCACGACAAGGGCCAAACAGGAAGGATATAACCCCACCCACTTTGCCAAAGCACATCCCCCACACCACTAGAGGGATATCTTCAACCACCAACTTACCATCCTGAGACAAGGCTGAGTATAGCCCACAAAGATCTCTGTCAAAGCACAACCCAAGGGGGGGGTGGGGTCACATCAGTGACTCAACCCACTCAAGTGACGCACCACTCCTAGGGACGTCATGAAAGAGCACCAGTAAGCCAGTGACTCAGCCCCTGTAATAGGGTTAGAGGCAGAGAATCCCAGTGGAAAGAGGGGAACCGGCCAGGCAGAGACAGCAAGGGCGGTTCGTTGCTCCAGAGCCTTTCCATTCACCTTCACACTCCTGGGCCAGACGACACTCAATCATATGACCCACTGAAGAGATGAGTCTTCAGTAAAGACTTAAAGGTTGAGACCGAGTTTGCGTCTCTCACATGGGTAGGCAGACCATTCCATAAAAATGGAGCTCTATAGGAGAAAGCCCTGCCTCCAGCAGTTTGCTTAGAAATTCTAGGGACAATTAGGAGGCCTGCGTCTTGTGACCGTAGCGTACATGTAGGTATCTACGGCAGGACCAAATCAGAGAGATAGGTAGGAGCAAGCCCATGTAATGCTTTGTAGGTTAGCAGTAAAACCTTGAAATCAGCCCTTGCCTTGACAGGAAGCCAGTGTAGGGAGGCTAGCACTGGAGGACCGAATGTACCCCTGACGCAGGGATTCGGAGACATATGTTTCCATAGCCACCGTCTCCGCCTGTGACAGGGGATATACGTGACTCCTGGGAAGTGCGGCATCTACCAGAAGATTATCGCACAATCCCCTCCGTCGACGGGTGGTAATTGAGTCGCCTTATTTTTGGGGGGAATGCGCACGGTGGAGACCTGGTCTGGACTTTCCACCGTAGTAACACCAACAGAAACCCCTAAGCACCTCCCTGAGCACTCTCGCGACCACCCCGTGAGAGCACTCCATTGCCATGAAACAGTGGGGTCATGACAAGCTAACCAGGGTAGGCCTAGCACCACGGGAAACGCAGGAGAGTCAATGAGGGAGAGACTGATTCTCTCTGTGTGACCCCCCTGCGTCACCATGCCCAGAGGAGCGGTGGCCTCCCTAATCAATCCTGACCCTAATGGTCAACTGTTTAAGGCGTGAACTGGGAAGGGCATAGCCACTGGAACGATGGGGATCCATAAACTATGGGCGAATTATCTGTCTATAAAATTCCCAGCCACGCCTGAATCGTTGAGCGCCTTATGCTGGGAATGCGGGGAAAACTCAGGAAAAGTAACAAACAAATACATGTGTGCAACAGAGGGCTCTGGGTGAGAATGGTTTCTTCTCACCTGGGATGACGCCAGAGTGCCCTGCCTGCTGCCTCGACCCCCAGAGGAACCAACCCGACACCGACTGGCAGTGTGACCTCTGTGGCCACAGACGGTGCACGAGACGGTACATCCTCCGGTCTCCCTGAGCGCAGCACCTCCCAGCTTCATGGGCGTGGTGGTGCTGGGGGATGGAACCGCCAGACTCCTGTCTGGACGTCCGCGGGTGGCCAGCAAGTTATCCAGCCGAATAGAAAGGTCCACCAGCTGGTCGAAGGTGAGGGTGGTGTCCCTGCAGGCCAACTCCCGACGGACATACTCACGCAAACTGCAGCGATAGTGGTCGATCAGGGCCCTGTCATTCCATTCCACACCGATGGCCAGGGTCCGAAAGTCCATGGCGAACTCCTGGGCGCTTCTCGTCCTCTGCCTCAGATGACAGAGACGTTCACCAGTCATTCGAAATGGTCCCCACATGGCGTTGGCACACTCCAGGGCTTTCCCCGAGAGGCATGAGACGAGGGTGGAAACCTTCTCACGGCCCGAAGGAGCCATGTGGACGGTTGCCAGGTAAAGGTCCAGCTGTAACAGGAAACCCTGGCAGCGTGCAGCCGTGCCATCGTATTCCCTGGGAAGTGCGAGACGAATTCCACTGGAACTGGGTGTGGAGGGGGTGAGTAGTGGAGACCCCGGTGGTGCTGGCGAGGGCGCTGGAGGGACTCTCTGTCTCTCCCAGTGATCCATCGTCTGGATGACGCTGTCCATGGCGGCACCGAGGCGGTTGTCGTGTCTTTGGCTATGCCGGATTAAGTGATATGACATGCTATTCTATAAAATAATTTCTCCGTAATTAATATTACCTGATTGAGCTAATCATGTAAATGTAATTAACTAGAGAGTCGGGCACCACAAAATAATATTTATAGAGCTGTTATCTTCCGAATAAACTCTTAAAGACCTAGTAATATTTTACATCAATAGCAGTCAATATTAATCGTCATCTTAATTCAGTCTCATCTGAAATGTGTAAATTCTTGGCTATCTGCACGAACCCTGGCTCACAAGTTGAATCAGCAATACAAAATTGGGTTTAATTATTTATTTACTAAATACCTAACTAATCACACAGAATTACGCATACACATAATTAAATCATAACTTGATTACAAATTACGTCATAAAGGAAAACGTCCCTAGCGGGTGGAACAGATATGACAGCTGGTTACACAAAAGAAAAGAGGCTGGGTTTGAGTGAAAGAGCGGGAAGACTGAGGAACAAAGGGAGAAGCTGTGCTACCACCCATTTGGAAAAGGAAAATGCAATAAATATTTACTGAGCTGCGCTTCGGTAGGTTGGTGGTAGATGGAAGGCCGTGTTGCCCAACCGAGTCCTTTGTCCCTTGAAGAATGTCTCTGCTGGTAAATTGAATACGTTGTAGTAACGTTGTGTGGTAGACAGGATACTCTGTCTGTTCCTTCCTAACCCTCGTTTGCAGCGGCTGTTGCTAACTCAACGGCTAGGAGGTATCACTTCTGTAGTGAATAAGAGTTCAAAGTGTCTACCATCCGCAACCAAAGCTCACGCTGATGTTGGCTTCGTTCTGTAGTTATTATCTGAACCATTCTGACTTTGGACCGTCGTCCTCACCTCCTCGGAACAGGAGGTTATATTGTCGTCAAGGGCTTATATAGGAAGGGAGAGGAGGGCGTGTTTGAAAAGTTTTATAGCCCATGTCCCTTCACAGGGCCACTGATTGAGCAGAGCTCTATCTTATGAAAACCCAAATCTCACATTTTCATGTGAATCCGATAACTCTGATGTGTAGACTTTCCACTGTAGAGTTTATGTCATCTTATCATTGATGAGAATGTCTCAGATGACTACCGAACTGACATCATATTCATTAAGTACCACCGCATATGTTCAATTGGTCGGATTACCAGAATATAGTTAATTTCCCCCCACCTTCTGATGTTCCCAGAATCTCTATGTTAACCAAGGGTTTTGCAAATGTAACATCAGTAGGGTAGAGAGAGGAAAAAGGGGGGAAGAGGTATTTATGACTGTCATAAACCTACCCCCAGGCCAACGTCATGACTCAGTGAATAAGGCAATCATTTGCACAGAACGCAACTGCGTCACAAAACAAATACCCAATGAACCAGTGAGGCAGCACAAAGTACAACACAAGTACAAAGTACAGGCTGCCCCAAAGCACGGGTAATAAAATAAGCCAGCCGGAAGCGTGCCAACCTCAACAATAAACAATTACACACATAGACATGGGGGGAACAGAGGGTTAAATACACGACATGTAATGAGGGAATGAATACCAGGTGTGTGGCGAAACAAGACAAAACAAATGGAAAATGAAAGGTGGATCGGCGATGGCTAGAAGACCGGTGACGTCGACCGCCGAACGCCGCCCGAACAAGGAGAGGGACCGACTTCTGCGGATGTTGTGACACCAGCAGTGGAATGAATGTTTTCATACTCACATCACATGCGTAGTTCTTGAGACCATCGCTTTCCTTCTCTGGCACCATGCTCCAGTCTGGACTCAGCTAGGATGTTGGGTCTTCTGGGTTATGAGTGAATAGTCTCAACAAGGGAGCAAAGAAGAGAGAGCATACAGAAGACGGAGAGAAAGTGAGAGAGAATGAGTGTGTGTGGGGAGAGACTGCCTCATTAACTGATGTTGTCACGTTCTGTTGCATAATTCAACATGTGTCAATAGCAAGATACTCTCAGATTAAAAATCAACACGCTTGGCTCTAGATTACACCTATCTATACATACTTTACATTGTTTGCAAGAGTAGAAATCATATCACTATAATCAGAGTGTTCATTTTCGGAAGTTGCTTTCATTTCAGTGCATCTAATTTGTTAACACTTCAACTGTAGCAAATGATAACTGTATTAAATGTTGTAGTTAGCCAATCAGTATTGAGCTAAACTGAGGGAGCTCAACTGTGAATGGTCCTGACGCACCCAAAAAGTGTCAAGGGAAGCCCGCTTGGATTTTGGTGAGAGGTACGGCGCAGATTGACATGAGGAATAGTTTTGCTGCCCTGGTGCTTGATCTACCTACGCCTTCATCGCTGGGACTGCCCGTGTCTGTGACTGCTGTGCTGACTCCAACCACGCTGACTCCAGCAGCGGATTCGTTGTCGAGTCCAGCACCTTTTCCTCTCTCTGGATCTGCCTACCGTGGGAGGTCTGGACCTATTGCCGGGAGCTGCAAGTGTATGCTATCATGCTTCTCAAGGGCCTGTGAAAGGTTCCACAAATTTCTCCGGCAGTTGTATTGGGTAGTTCAATGGTGAGAAAGGTCTCAGTCCGTCGAGCAAAACCGTTGTGCTATACAGGAGCATGAGTATAGGAAATCAATAAGCTGCTCCCAAACATTTTAAACCTGCATCAAGAAATTGAGTCTATCATAGTTCATGTGGGATTCAATGACATTATGAAGGACAGCTCAGAACAGCTGAAGATGGATTTTAAAGAATTGAGTTGGTCTCTACTTGACACCAACAAACACCCCATAATATATGGCCCTGTGCCCTCCCTAAATCGTGGCAATGAACGTTTCAGCAAACTTTTAGCCCTCCATAACTGGCTACGTGACTATTGCAGCTCTGTGGATGTAACATTTATTGACCATTTTGATACCTTCTGGAAACAAAGCTTGTTTTATAAGGAGTATGGTATCCACCCAAATAATTTGGGTTCCTGGATCCCTTCATAGCATTATAAGGCTGCTTTGAGACAATGACTCATCAATGACCCAAACCCAGCTCAGTGAATCCCTACCATTGTGTCGCTAAGTTGTCATAATGCTTCAACGAATGTACATTATCCCAGGTGCGTTGGTAGACACAATGTAAGTAACCTAATTGATGTCCCTCTAACTGCCCTGAATGTCTCTGCTGATCCTACAGCTATTGTATGCAGTTATCATGTGCATATGAGCAAGAGTTATACTGTTAGCACTGAGGTGGTGTGCCCTAGTAGGAAGTCCACAGTGTGCAGCTCACACTGCACTATATTAAAAAACATGAGCATGTCTACTTCTTCTAAGCTTCCCAGTAAAGCAATGAAAACAATCAAGCATCCCAGAAAAGTGTGAAAAAATAGACCAAGTTAACATATGCATCTTAAGAAACAAGGTTAATGAAATCAATTTGAAAGTAACAGATTCCTATTCTGAAAATCTCTGAAACTTACTTAGATAATACCTTTGATGATACAGTGGTAGCAATACATGGTTATATCATCTACAGAAAATACAAAAAGGTGTTTCTGTTTACATTCAGAACCACATTCCTATAAAGCTTAGAGAGGATATCACATTAAATACTGCTGAAGTATTATGGCTTTAGGTTAATCTGCCTCACATAAGGCCCATTCTTGTTGGAAGCTGCTATAGACAACCAAGTGCTAACAGTCAGTATCTGGATAAGATGTGTGAAATGCTTCATAATGTATTTGATATCAACAGAGGTATATTTTCTGGATGATTTGACTGGCTTTCATCAAGCTCCTCACTCAAGAAAAAGCTTAAAACTTTAACTAGTGCCTGAAACCTGGTTCAGGTTATCAGTCAACCTACCAGGGTAGTTAAAAACAGCACAGGAATGAATTCATCAACATTTATTGATCTCATCTTTACTAACGCTGCAGACATTTGCTTTAAAACAGTATCCAAATCCATCGGATGTAGTCATCACAATATAGTAGCCACATCTAGGAAAACCAAAGTTCCAAAGGCTGGGCCCAATATAATGAATAAGAGGTCATAATATACGTTTATTGTGATTCCTGCACTTCACACATTTATGCAATTCCTTGCAGTTGCTAATGAGCATGTATCCATTAAGAAAATGACTGTAAAACTGTTAAATCCCATGGATTGATAAGGAATTTAAAAATGGTATGGTTGAGTGGGATGAGACAAAAGGAATGGCAAATAAGTCTGGCTTGACAACCGATTGGCAAATGTACTGCAAATTGAGAAATAAATAAAAAGAAGAAACTATGAAACAAAGACAACTTAAATATAGAATGAATGTAAAAAGCTTTGGAGCACCTTAAATGAACATTTGGGCAACAAGGCAAACTCAGCTCCATCATTCATTGAGTCAGATGGCTCATTCGTCACAAAACCCACTGATATTGCCAATTACTTTAATAATGTTTTGATTGGCAAGATTATCAAACTGTCGCCTCCGTCGTAAGGAGGAAACCAAGGTGCAGCGTGGTATGCGTACATTCTTCTTTATTTTAGAATGAACACTGAACAAAATAACAAACAAACAAACAACAAAACAACAAAATGAACCGTGATGCTAATATGAGTAGTGCAGACAGGCAACTAAACATAGAACAAGAACCCACGAACACAAAAGGGAAAATGGCTACCTAAATATGATACCCAATCAGAGACAACAATAAACAGCTGCCTCTGATTGGGAACCATATCAGGCCACCATAGACATACATACAACCTAGACCTACACAACCCCTAGACATACAAAACCCCTAAACAATACAAAAACTAGCATACCCACCCTAGTCACACCCTGACCTAACCAAAATAATAAAGAAAACAGATGACTAAGGTCAGGGCGTGACACAAACTTAGGAATGACATGCCAGCAACAAACGCTGACACTACACATCCAAGTATAACTGATCAAATTATGAAAGACAAGCATTGCAATTCCGAATTCCGTAAAGTGAGTGTGGAAAAAGTGAAAAAATGATTATTGTCTATCAGCAATGACAAGCCACCGGGGTCTGTCAAATTGGTTGCCAAATTACTGAGGATAATAACGGACAATATTGCAACTCCTATTTGCCATATCTTCGATCTAAGCCTACTAGAAAGTGTGTGCCCTCGGGCCTGGAGGGAAGCAAAAGTAATTATGCTACCCAAGAATAGTAAAGCCCCCTTAACTGGCTCAAATAGCCGACCAATCAGCCTGTTACCAACCCTTAGTAAACTTTAAGAAAAAAAAGTGTGTTTGACCAGATACAATGCAGATACAAATTGACAACAGACTTTCAGCACACTTATAGGAAAGGACATTCAACAAGCACAGCGCTTACACAAATGACTGATGATTGGCTGAGAGAAATTGATGATAAAAGATTGTGGGAGCTGTTTTGTTAGACTTAAGTGCTGTTTTTGACATTATCGATCATAGTCTGCTGATGGAAAAACATATGTGTTATGGCTTTACTTTGCTATATTGTGGATAAAGAGTTGCATAACAGAACACAGAGGGTGTTATTTAATGGAACCCTCTCCAACATAATACAGGTAGAATCAGGAATTCCCCAGGTCAGCTGTATAGACCTCTTACTTTTTTCAATGTTTACTAATGACATTCCACTGGCTTTGAGTAAAACCAGACTTTACTCAAACTGCTTGGATTAACCCTGGATTGTAAACTGTCATGGTCAGAACATGTTGATTTAACAGTAGCTAAGATGGGGAGAAGTCTGTCCATAATAAAGCGCTGCTCTGCCTTTTTAGCAACACTATCAACAAGGCAGGTCCTACAGGCCCTTGTTTTGTCACACCTGGACTACTGTTCAGTCGTGTGGTCAGGTGCCACACGTCCTGACCATAGTTCCTTTTTTATGTCTCTGTTTTAGTTTGGTCAGGGCGTGAGTTGGGGTGGGCATTCTATGTTGTGTATTCTAGGTTTTGTATTTCTGTGTTTGGCCTGGTATGGTTCCCAATCAGAGGCAGCTGTCGATCGTTGTCTCTGATTGAGAACCATACTTAGGCAGCCTGTTTTCCCACTATGGGTTGTGTGTAGTTGTTTTCTGTGTTTTACCATACAAAACTGTTTCGGTTTTAATTTATTTCTCTTGTTCTTTTGAATTCAGTGTTTGGGTATTTCATTAAAATATGGACACTTACCACGCTGCGCAGTGGTCCGATCTTTCCTACTCCTCCTCAGAAGAGGAGGAAAACCGTTACAGCCACAAAGAGGGACCTCGGAAAATTAGAATTGGCTCAGAAAAGGGCAGCACGGCTGGCCCTTAAATGTACACAGAGTGCTAACATTAATAATATTACATTTCTCATGGCTCAAAGTGGAGGAGAGTGACTTCATCACTACAATTTGTAAGAAGTGTTGACTTGCTGAATTCACAGAGGTGTCTGTTTTAAACTACTAGCACACAGCTTGGAAAACCATGCATACCCCACAAGACATGCCACCAGAGGGCTCTTCACAATCTCCAAGAACAGACTATGGGAGGCGCACAGTACTACAAAGAGCCACGACTACATGGAACTCTATTCCACATCAGGCAACTGACACAAGTGGTAAAATCAGATTTAAAAACAGATAAAATTATGCCTTATGGGACAGCGGGGACTGTGAAGAGACACACACACACATGCACAGACACACATACACATCATAAGACATGCACTCTAAACACAAGTACACACGGATTTCGTATTGTAGATATGTGATAGAAGCGTGTCATAATCTAATGTCATGTTAATATTTTAAATTGTATGTACAGTAACTGCCTTAACCTTGTTAACATTACAACAACATGAAATCCATGTCTTAAAATGTGCTACTTCTCGGGAAATAGCAAAGAAAATGTGTAGTCTGCTTGGCACATTAAAGTTACTTACCTTACAGATCAAAGCCAGCTAATTTCCACTCCATTCATATGCAAGTCCGCTTGATTCCTACACTGGCTTGTCTGGATGGCATGTTGTAAGCTACCCTTCCTTTATCTACACTGAAATAATATTATTTCAGTAGTCTTCTATTATGATTCATTTTTTTAACCTCTTATGGGTAAAAAGTGCAATGCATGTACTTACGTGTTGAAGGTCTCCGTTGAATATCTCTTCATGGGCGGAGTTCTGCTTCGTGGGAAAGGTTTGGCAGACGCCTTGTTCTTTCTATGGCCGTCTCCTTCGTTACCGGGTGTAAAGTCTCCGATTATCCACACAATGTCACAATATCCTTTCTCTTAGTTGTCTGCTTCCTTGCACTCGTTCTGTGAGAGTGAGCTTCTGAGGAGGCTAATCAGCAGTGTTGACGCTCCAAGCGTGGGTAGGAGGGCCGTGTAGACCACCGATGACTTTAAAACAATATTTAATGTTTAAATTCACCTTCCTAGGTACAGTACTTAGAATAGCTACTCCACCATATACTTGATTGTTCAGAGATTTTATTTGTCTTCAACCTCGTGTTGCGTTTCGGCTGCAGCGCGTGGTCAACTTAGTCTAGTATGTAAATTCTTAACTCACATGTTTTATACCCCAGAGTAGAAAGAGCATTTATGTCTTTATGACACACTCTGGGTTCCCTGGGGCGTAGCTAGTTACAAGGCACGGTATTAGGATTTACTACGATCTCTTAGACAACTAAAATCTTAGTCTTATAGTCACCAAAACATTATTTTTCATCTGGAGAGATCTCTGTAGAACAGTGATCCACTGTAACCGGATCCTCACAGGCCAGTCAAGACACACCTTATAATTTACAACAATGTACACCTTGTGAAACAGCTGTTAAAACCAACCTGGCAATATTTAAGATTTTAATATATAAACTTATTTTTTTTTTAGTACAGTTGTGTCATACATTCATTGCCACATATTATTTGTACACTCACAAAGCAATCATAGACTGAAATACTGAATTCTGTTGTGTGAAATAGAGGAAGTGGGTGGGAGGTTCCTTCTGTCACTTGTTCAGAAAACAAGCAGACAGTCTCGGAAGGGGAATTTGAAGAGGGAGACTGCAAAGTCCAGGCACAGCGTGGAGTCTCTTTGTTCTGAGTGTTTGCAGTGCTAATGTTTTTAGTTCATCTGTATATCTCACATATTATGTGTCCAGTATGATAGAGCAAGACAACTTTCTTTGCAGTTAGTGACAACATGACAATAACAGTAGCTGTAGAATTCAGTGGAAGCTGCTGAGGGAAGGACGGCTCATAATAATGGCTGGAACGGCGCAAATGGAATGGCATACTTTTTGATACAAATCCACTCCAGGCATTGCCATGAGTCCGCCCTCCCCAATTAAGGTACCACCAACCTCTTGTGTTGTCGATGATGTAATGAAAAGTTGGAGGGTGGTTGGTAATGGAGGACATCAGGTGGATCCATGTCTGGGTGTTAGGCAGAACCCCCTAGGTCCTGGAGAACAGGAGCAGAGTTAAAGGCAACAGGGTAGGAAACAAGATGTAAAAAAAGGTTGCACTTTACTGTGAGAAAATTTGATGGATTAGTGCAGTGTTATCAATGGCAGATAAGCACTTTTCAACCGTTTTTGAAGGTATAAAGTAACTCAAGCTGGTCCCACTCCGACACAGAGAATCAGACTGCTCTGAACTCACTGGCTCTGGTGGATGGGACACCTCCTGGGTGGCTCGAACGGTCAATGGTCCTAAAGTCATTTGGAGAGGTAAATTGAAGAGGTATATTTTTATAAGCTCAGCATAACTACCATTTTTTTGCTTTCTCAAATGTCAACCAAAGCTTAACATACTTTATCTACTGGGCTTCACCGAAGTGTAGGGCGTCAGGGCTTTCAGTGGTCGACCGTCCAACTGCTCCGACTCTAGGAAGACAAAGAGAAAAATATCAGTGTTAGGGGAAACAAAATCTAGCTTCAGGTTATTTTGTGTGCAAATGCAAATATCTATTATCTGAGATTTTTAACTTCATCTTAACAGATGGTGACCCCAGCTAGGAGTGAAAGAACAGCAGGGTTTCCCTGTCTCGCCTTCCTTTTGTCTTTCTTCCAAACCAAGTCATTTCCCCGGATATCGAAGAATTTGATCCCCTTCTTGATTCTCCTCCGGTATCTCTTCTTCTGTTTCCCCTGTGACTTGTCGATGTTCAGTCTCACCTTGATTGATAACAGAAATAAATGCAAATATACAGTGCATTCGGAAAGTATTCAGACCCCTTCCCTTTTTCCACGTTTTGTTTTCCACATTTATTTTTTCCTCATCAATCTACACACAATACCCCATAATGACAAAACAAAAACAGGTTTTTAGACATTTCTGAAAATGTATTAAAAATAAAAAGCGGATACCTTATTTAAATAAGTATTCAGACCCTTTACTATGAGACTAAAAATTGAGCTGAAGTGCATCCTGTTTCCATTGATCCTCCTTGATGTTTCTACAACTTGATTGGAGTCCACCTGGGGTAAATTCAATTTATTGGACATGATTTGAAAAGGCACACACCTGCCTATATTAAAAGGTCCCACAGTTGACAGTGCATGTCAGAGAAAAAACCAAGCCATGAGGTCGAAGGAATTGTCCATAGCGCTCCGAGACAGGATGTGTGTCGAGGCACAGATCTGGGGAAGGGTACCAAAAAAATTCTACAGCATTGAAGGAGAATAGTCAGGATCGAGGAAAAGATGAAAGGAGCAAAGTACAGAGAGATCCTTGATGAAAATCTGCTCCAAAGTGCTCAGGACCTCAGACTGGGGGCGAAGGTTCACCTTCCAACAGGACAATGACCCTAAGCACACAGCCAAGACAACACAGGAGTGGCTTATGGACAAGTCTCTGAATTTCCTTGAGTGGCCCAGCCAGAGCACGGACTTGAACCTGATCAAACATCTCAGGAAAGACCTGAAAATAGCTGTGCAGCGACGCTCCCCATCCAACTTGACGGAGCTTGAGAGGATCTGCAGAGAAGAATGGGAGAAACTCCCCAAATGCAGATGTGCCAAGCTTGTAGCATCATACCCAAGAAGACGCTTCAGCAAGGTACTGAGTAAAGGGTCTGAATACTTAAGTAAATGTGATATTATATTTAAAAAAATATATACGTTTGCTAAAATTTCTAAAAACCTGTTTTCGATTTGTCATTATGGGGTATTGTGTGTAGATTGATGAGGGGGAAAAAAACAATTTAATCAATTTTAGAACAAGGCTGTAATGTAACAAAATTAGGAAAAAGTCAATGGGTCTGAATACTTTCCGAATGCAATGTAACTACATGTATAGCTAGTAACATATAGATGATCAACTAGCTAATGGAACATGATTGCTGAAATTGTTATTATTTTGCTAGGCAAGTCAGTTAAGAACAAATTCTTATTTACAATGACGGCCTACCCGGACGACGCTGGGCCAATTGTATGCCGCCCTATGGGACTCCCAATCATGTCTGGATGTGATACAGCCTGCATTCGAACCAGGGACTGTAGTGACACTTCTTTTTCTTCCTGAGATGCAGTGCTTTGAACCCTCATGATACAGTAGCACAGGTTGCCGTGCGGTGAAACACTGCTTCCCATTCATTTCAATGGAAGGAAAGCGGTGAGAAGCGGAGAGGGCGGGGAACCGTTGGGCGGTGCGAAGGTGGCGTGGGAGGCGGTGAAAAAGAAACTTTTCCCAACTTTATGCCAATCACCAGCGGCGACCACTGGGAGATGACCAATCATATCAAGTGGTTACTATGACGAATTTGACCCAAGGCTGGAGACTTTCTTCAGCAAAGGTGACTGTCAAAAATACTATGATGTAAGCAAATGTCAGTGAATATAACGTCATAACAAATCATGCAAAACATTTACAGTTGACGGGAATATGTTAGTTAATGTAGAAACAAATGATTATGCATATTTATCATAAAGTTCATTTACGAAAATCACGATTTAGCAAGCTAGATGGCTAGCTTTATGGGTGTTGTGACATGACGAGTATGAAATTGTAATTCTGGTTGTTTAATGTTTTAGGGACGGCTGAAACAACCAGCAAACCAGGTTGTCGTCTTGTGAAACAGTGGATGCAAAGAATCTAGCTAGCTAAAGCGTTTACTGCAAACTGAATCTACAATTTTGTAAGCTTCTCTTGCTGATATTTGCCATGCAATGCAGATAGATAAAATAATGTAGCTAGCTATGTTCTTGCTTATTGTGCGGTGGAGGATAACAATCCCCGTTTGCCTATGGATGTCTAACTAGCTATCTAGCAGGTCTGTGTATGGACCCAAATGTTTGGTATACATATTAGTTCAGAACCGATATGAAACTCAGAGATCATAGCCAGTTGTATCAACTTCAAAAGTCTGAATGACATTAATGAAGCCTATGGATTGAGTAGAATATAATATAACTGTGTGCCAAGGATGCAAATCATACATACATACATGTAGTTATTACCATGCATGAGATCCCCACATGGTAGCCTGTACATTTAATATATTTATTGATCATGTACTCTACCTTGGCAAATAAAGGTGCAGTTCAGGTATGAATGTCTTTAAGATTACTTTTCAGTCATATCCAATACCACCAGGAGTATCACATTCCAGTCTTTGTATGATGCTGTGTCTGTATGTATGTTTTACAATTACACTTCAACAGTGTTTACCAATCTTGGTCCTGGAACATCAATGGTTACACATTGTAACTAATAGACTGTAAACAGGATTAAACTAGTTAGGCTGATTTGTAATTCATATATCATTTTAAAAACAGTACACTACACTTCATATGCATCATGTAAATACTCAAAAACGGTTTCATCTCAATATCTAATGCCCTTCATCTGCATTGATCTGATATACCGGATAGGTGTAGTATTTAATCAAATGAGAGACTACATTTCAAGCTGTAGGGAATGTGAAAAGCTTTATTGAAAGAAGTTCATTATCCAAGTGTTATAAATACAAGCATTATAAATATTATAAATACAAGTTCAATCTGTACTTCAAGGCAGTATATGATTAATGAATCACAGTGCAACCCAAATATTCTCTCAGTTCATCACAATTACATAATAGTGTCTCTAGATAACATTCGGGCTATCTTAAAAGCGGGTGAGGTGGAAATGATGGGACTGGGGGTTGGCATCGCCTCTCACATCAAAACATATCTGCAGACGAGAGACAGGTGGGGAGAGAGCATGTTTAAGCCTTGTGTTTTTATTCTAACATTGTAGGTCATCATAATAATCAGGAGGTGAAATGCAAAACTGACCTTGGATCATTAACTCTGGGACTACTGCATCTCTATCTATATTTCAATGTAAAGCATCTCTTTAATAATACTTTCTGATGACCTGATCAAGTGACCTCTCACCTCTGATCATGCTGTGCCCTCTATGTAGCCAGTTCAGCTGATGTAAGAAGAGCTATGTAAATATGTTTGATTTGATTTTCATTTGGAGGGGTTCACTGACACAGCTGATATAACCTAGAGCATTTAGGGAGAAGAGATACGGATGAAGTGAAGGAGAGAGACCGTTATATGGAGAAAATAAGGTAGTTAAAGAGACAGAGTTCATCTGATTGTGTGTTCTCACCTCGTGTGCACACTACACTAAGTGGCTGCAGAGTACTTTATGCTGAAAAAATGAATGGACACACGAGGACAAACAATATAGCGTAGTTATGGAAATAATGAAGTGTCTTACTGTTCTCCATGGTTGACCCTCTTGCCTACTCTTTGAAAGTGGAAGGAGCCACAATTATACACCTGAGCCTGCTTACTGAACAACACAATACATCAATCAGATTGATACATGAATGTGTAGGTGTGGCTTATAGGGTGTCTAATTGTTCTGTATTTTTTCAATGTTGTTGATTTAAAATAGCCTGTTTTGTTTTTGTACAGACATCCCACCCTTACCTAAACAGCACCCTCAGCTGAGAAGTAGAAAAAAAATGTGAATTGAATAACTGCAGTTGACATAGCTAAGTAAAGGGAAGAATACTCTCATTGCAATGTGAATGGCTCTTAAAAGAGCCTTTGGTTGTGCGTAGTGTAGTCTATGGTGTTGCCAGGGAACAGCACCCTCTTCGAAGAAGTAGGAGGTGAAGATCTCCCGCACACAGATTGCCTCTCTTGCTGTGTTGTTGGACCCTATTCTTGAAACATCCTGCAGAGCAGCAGACTTCTCCTCTGGTACACGGCGGCGAGCTGCAGATCCCCTCCTGGGCCTCGTGTCCATCACTCACCTGAATTCTTCCAGGAGGCAGTCCCAGATAGCCCTGCTATAAAGAGTCAAGTGACTTTTCATAGCACGTCTAGATTATGTTGGTGACTATGTAGGTGTGATATCAGACACACAGGATACGCACATCAATTCGCTAATGATCACAGACACACATTCTTTTAAATAATTTGACACATCTCACTCACACAAGCCAATCTGGGTCACTCAAATAAGATGCACATTCTGTGAAATTCCTTATGCATAGTTGACACACACACACACACACACAAAATGTGTCATCCAAAAAAAGTGTGGGCATGCCTTTCTTCCTCCTGCTCACTGCTCTAGTATGGTAAAGTATAATCTCAGATGCTTTCAGTATTATGTATGACCTAAAGTATGAAAACACAAAAGGTCCTCTGTTACTGTATGAAATTGCAAACTGTTGCAAAGGAAATCTGGGGACAAAAAGGTCATTCAGGTGTTTGTCATTGCTATGTGTTACTCTCTGATATTTCACAAACTGAATTATTATGTTGATGTGGACTGTGAATCCACTGCACCCAATCCAAAGTTTCCTCCAGAAGAATAGAAATATAATTTGTCTGCCGTACCTTTGTCCACCACTAGAGAAAGACAAACTCAAACCTCTAGTGTGTTCTGTACTAACACAAGGAGTCCCTCACGAACAGCATCTGCTAATGTCCCTGAAAGGTGGGGCAAGTTTGTGTATGAGAGTTCATGTGGAGGCCAGAGTAGTAAAGATAAAGATATGTAGACAATAAACCTGTAGACAAGGAGGAGCAGTGATACTTGCAACATGATATGTACTAACACAAGATGTTCTTTACTCAGGTTTCAAAACATTACATTGATTGCGTTTATTATAAATATGCAACCATTAATGATCAAATATTCCTTCAGATACAGATAGTATTCCAAATTTAGATAACGGTATCAAATTATTGGTATGTCAGTTCAAAACTGTTCATACTGTGCGGGCAGTAAAACATACAATAAGTAGTCAAATATAAAAGGTGTCACAAGGTAAATTGTAGCTGGGATATCTCAGCTCAGTGAAACATGGACACTGATTAGTGTTCGTGGATTACCAAGAAAGGCATCATTACACAGTAAACTTTACTCCTCCTCTTAATGATCATATGATGCTGGCCAAACACAATCTGCTTGACGAGGAACAAAGGAGGAGGACAACTAGCTTACTCCCTTTACCTGACAGAAAGAAGGAAAGAGCGAAGGAGGAAGAGAAAGAGGGAGTTAGGTGCTTTGAAGAGAGGAATAGGGCACGAACATACAACAGGAGCCTGTAAGTGCAAAGGGTTTAAAAAAAGGGAAGCATGACTACTATGCAAGTGACGGTGCATGGACCAAAGAAACGGTGCAGAGAGGACAGCTCACATAGACAGCTCACCTTGGCTAGGGGAGTGGACATTACCACGAGTGAGGAGGCCCCAAGCCCTCCCAAAAAACTGTCCCACTCCATCGAGGAGATCCTGAGGACACCAATCGAGGAGATCCTGAGGACACCAATCAAGGAGATCCTGAGGACACCAAGTGAGGAGATCCTGAGAAAACCAACCAGAGTGGGAGAAGAGAGGCGAGAGGGGCTAGGTGGATGGTCTGTTAACAGACAAAATGAAGAAAACCCAAACCAGCAGGTATATACAGGTAATGTGTGTGTTCAATTGACTTTGACTTACGTTACTATGATGGGTGGGCCCCTTTTAGGGAGTACACATTCCAATGAGGCAAAGGGGTTGGATGGCAAACGGCTAATGCTGTCTCAACTCCGCGAAAGTGTAATGTGTGTACAGTTGCATTTTTGTGTATCATCTTTTACAGTAACATAATCTGAGTTCGGCTAATAGTTCTTGGAGATATTTTAAGGACAAAGATAATCAATATCGTGCCTTTTTCTGTCCACAGAAGGAACTGGTCATAACAGGGTGCTGCCACAGCATGTGCACATCGTCACTGACTGGAAAGGTGACCACACTTCATCTGACCAAAACACAAGAGTCACAAAACTACCCCCTAGAGAGTGTCACATTGACCGCATCTCCCCAGACCACAGTGGGGACTCCAGCATCCACAGTAAGGATAGTGGTCTTCAGGAGAGAGCAGGTCGAGAGGAGGGCCAGGACCAAGGAAGAGTCCAGTGGGAGAGGAACAGCTGCCACCCTCATGGTGAGATTTACCACAAATCACACAGTCAATATTGCTGTAATCAAGCAAGGGGAATTATATCTGAGGATGAACGACATTACAAAAAAAAGGCAGCTTTTCATGATAATCGTGATGATTTTCGAAGACAGATGATGATAATGCTGATGAAAGTCATGATGATGATAATAAAGACACTTTTGCTTGTGTTTGGTGTGCACAGTGCAGAGGAGGAGAAGGCAGACCAGGATCAGCTTCCCTCCAAGTCAGGTGGAGGAGCTGGAGAAGGTGTTCCTGGAGACCCACTATCCTGATGTCCACATAAGGGATAAGCTGGCCTCTCGTCTGCAGCTCACTGAGGGAAGAGTACAGGTACGCTAGCACCAAACACCTGTGACATGCTCATGAAATATATCTAGGAGCTTTTATATGAGCACATTTGAAATTGATTGAATGTTCAACAAGTATTTCCAATTAAATATTACAATATACATGAGTGAGAATCAAACACTTCACTTTATTCATCACCCCACCACTTGAGCTCCATAGCTATATATATTTTTTTATCTTGAGTTATCACTGTTCTCCATGCTTGCTATCAGGTGAAAACAGAAACAGTCCTTATCAGCTGCTTACATAAATGTTTTGTTATAAATTGAAAACACAAAAAAATGCCTTTGCTGTCATGCCAACTCATTTGCTGATATCTTCAGATTTGGTTCCAGAACCGCAGAGCCAAATGGAGGAAGACTGAGATGCTAATGGACTTAGAAATGATGGCCGGAGACCAGACACCTATATCCAAACCTGGGTTTCTTTATGAGGTGGGTTTATAGTTTTACGTAAACAAACCAGCAAGGGCCAAATATCCTGTCAGATAGATACAATACATGAGTCATGCTTGAGACACTAATAACATGATCATCTCATTTGTTTTTATGGCAAAACAGGTTGAAGAGGCTATCTCTCTGTTTCCATCGAATGCCTCATCATCATGGTATGGGCCGTACCAACAACTACAAAACCTCCACTTCGGGGGGGTTCCATTCCAGCCTTTTCTACCCATGTTGTCAGACCTGCATCATCATCCCCTGAGCTTCCTCTGGACCCGACATTTATACTCTATCCCAAGAGTCACTCTTATTTGACACATAATGAACACAAAATAAATTAATCTTCAAAGCTTTGTAAATAGGCTGTATTTTGTCATCTGTGTCTATAATGATGGAGTCATGGTGCTACTATCTCAGAAGCTATTGAAAATGATGAATGAAATGATCATTAAGTATTGTCTCTCATAGATACAACAATATGGCTCAGTAAAGTGAATGAGATGTTTGTGTTTTTTATCAGTCACTCTCCACTCATACATATATGTTGATTGGAATTCTATAATGATATTGTCAATACACAAATATACATACAAAAATAAATTCAGTAATACATCTAATTCATATTGATTACATTTGTACTGTGTCTGTATTTCTCATGTGGCTGTGGTTCTGAAAATATTGTGTAAATTGATGTTAATTAAGAACAGTTCCTGTACACTATAAGTGTCAAGGATCCCTCTATAACTTTCATTGTGCACACCTGGCCCCTATTCCCACTGATTGTGTTTGTATATATGTGCCCTTTGTTCACCATGGTGCTGTCAATTATTGTTACAATGTCCGTTGGTTCGTGTAAGTACCTGTGCTTTGTGTTTTGGGCTTTCGTGCCCTTGTGGATTGCGCAGATTATTACGGGTCTCGTCTTGTGTGTTAATCATTGTGCGGGAGTGTATATATTCAATGTACTCCTCGCTCTTTTGTTTGGGTTTCAACCCTGTGTTTTGTGTACGTGTTTGCTTAGTCTTTGTCCCCGTGCCTTTACATGACACGCCATAATTTGGGTAAAATAAATAAAAAACTGTTACGCATTCTTGCGCATGTACCCCGAATCATTCATACCAACGTGACAATAAGATAGTCCCTGTAAGATAGTAGGACTTCTTTGATGTACAGGTATAAATACATGTGTACATGTACTTTTCCTCACATGAAGCTGGTAAGAGCACTTCCCCCACTTTTTGTCTACGGGTTTATTGTTATATTGAAATATGGCTCTCCTTATCTTAAATTGAGCTAGGGTTATTGACAGGTCAGCTGTGGAATTCGGAGAACTACATTTTCAAGAATTTCAATTTACACTGAACATAAATATGAACGCAACATTTAAAGTGTTGGGCTCATGTTTCATGAGCTGAAATAAAAGATCCCGGAAATTTTCCAGACACACAAAAAGTGTATTTCTCTCAAATTGTGTGCACAAATTTGTTTACATCCCTGTTAGTGAGCATTTCTCCTTTGCCAAGATAATCCATCCACATGACAGGCGTGGCATATAGTGAAGATGGTTAAACAGCATGATCATTACACAGGTACACCTAGTGTTGGAGACAATAAAAGGCCACATTAAAATGTGCAGTTTTCTCACAACACAATGCCACAGATTTCTCAAGTTTTGAGGGAACGTGCAATTGGCATGCTGACTACAGGAATGTCCACCAAAACTCTTGATGGAAGAATCCCGGTTTCAACTGTACTGGGCAGATGGCAGACGGCGTGTATGGCATTGTGTTGGTGAGCGGTTTGCTGATGTCAATGTTGTGAACAGAGTGCCCCATGGTGGTGGTGGGGTTATGGTATGGGCAGGCATAAACTACAGACAACGAACACAATTGCATTTTATTGATGGCCATTGGAATGCACAGAGATACCGTGACAAGATCTTGAGGCCCATTGTCATGCCCTTCATCTGTTTCTATCACCTCATGTTTCAGCATGATTATGCATGGCCCCATGTCGCAAGGATCTGTACACAATTCCTGGAGGCTGAAAAAGTCCCAGTTCTTCCATAGCCTGCATACTCACCAGACATGTCACCTATTGAGCATGTTTGGAATGCTCTGGATCGATGTGTACAACAGGGTGTTCCAGTTCCTGCCAATATCCAGCAACTTCGCACAACAATTGAAGAGGAATGGGACAACATTCCACAGGCCACAATCAACAGCCTGATCAACTCAATGGGAAGGAGATGTGTTGAGCTGCATGATACACATGAGACATTGACTGGTTTTCTGATCTACGCTCCTATCTTTTTTTTAGGTATATGTGACCAACAGATCTGTATTCCCAGTCATGTGAAATCCATAGATTATGGCCTACTCAATTTATTTCAATTGACTGATTTCCTTATATGAACTGTAACTCAGTAAAATCTTTGCAATTGTTGCATGTTGCTTTTTTTTTTTTTTTTTTTTTTTTTTGACCCATACTTACAAAATGTAGACACAATATAAACGTTTTGTTGTGTCATTCTCGATGATTTTAAATGCAGTGTCCACATGTGCGGTTGTGTTTTACTATATATGGTTCTAATGGTTGGAGCATATGGCTTGCAAACACATAATTGACTGTTTTTGGTTTCTGAAAGGGCCTCAAACTAAATGAGTTCACTGTATAACACACTTTGGAGTAAACTTGTCGGCTAAATGACCATAAAACATATGAAGGGAAAACATGAATCTTATTTAGCACTTACCTAACACCTAATAATATAGCACAATGCCAATGCACCAATTAGTCAAGTAAAGGTGAATGTAGAAAGTGAAATGAGTAACAAATGAAGAACACTCACATTTTCTATAGCACATTTGCATGTTATTCTCAAGAATGTATCAAGACACTTTTCATAGCTGAGAATATGCAGTACCAGTCAAAAGTATAGACACACCTACTCTTTATTTTTACTATTTTATACATATGTGCAAAACTGTCATCAATCTAAAATCTAAAATATAGTTTGATTTGTTTAATTAACACTTTTTTGGTTACTACATGATTACATATGTGTCATTGTATAGTTTGGATGTCTTTACTGTTATTCTACAATTTAGAAAATAGTACAAATAAAGAAAACCCCTTGATATATATATACTGTTATCAAATTACACTCTCTTACCTTCCATGTATGAAAAAAGGTTTACATACTGTGCCTTCGGAAAGTATTCAGACTCCTTGACTTTATCCACATTTTGTTACGTTATAGCCTTATTCTAAAATGGATTAAATACAAAAAAAAATCCTCAGCAATCTACACACAATATCCAATAATGACAAAGTGAAAAGAGGTTTTGAGAAATGTTTGCAAATTAAAAATTTAAAAACTGAAATAACTTATTTATATAAGTATTCAGACCCTTTGCTATGAGACTAGACATTGAGCTCAGGTGCATCCTATTTCCATTGATCATCCTTGAGATGTTTCTACAACTTGATTGGAGTCTACCTGTGGTAAAATCAATTGATTGGACATGATTTGGAAAGGTACACACCTGTCTATATAAGGTCCCAAAGTTGACAGTGCATGTCAGAGCAAAAACCAGCCATGAGGTCGAAGGAATTGTCCGTAGAGCTCCGAGACAGGATTGTGTCGAGGCACAGATCTGGGGCAAGGTACCAAAATATTTCTGCAGCATTGAAGATCCCCAATAACACAGTGGCCTCCATCACTCATAAATGGAAGTAGTTTGGAACCACCAAGACTCTTCCTAGAGCTGGCCGCCCGTTCAAACTGAGCAATCGGGTGAGAAGGGCCTTGGTCAGGGAGGTGACCAAGATCCCGATGGTCACTCTGACAGAGCTCCAAGAAGACTCAATGCTGTAATCTCAATGCTGTAAGGTTCTTCAACAAAGAACTGAGTAAAGGGTCTGAATAACTTAATGTAAATGGTATTTTTTTATTTTAGAAATTAGCAAACTTTTCGAAAGTCCTGTTTTTGCTTTGTCATTATGGGGTATCGTGTGTAGATTGATGAGGGAAAACATATTTAATCAATTTTAGAATAAGTCAAGGGGTCTGAATACTTTCCGAAAGTACTGTAAATACCCTGAAAAACTCTCACTCCCTTAGCTTCCATGTAGAGTTGCATATAGGACCTATTCGCAACTCTTCATGGAAGCTAAGAGAGTGACAGTTTTTTCATGGAATTCATGTAAACTTTTTTCCTGCATGGAAGGTAAGAGAGTGTAAGATAACAGCCTTGAGAGTGACATGCGTTTTTTGCCCTCGCTCAGACAATTAACTGTTGAACCAAGATAAGTCAGAATCAGACCTGCTATCAATATCGTGAATGTCTAGTTTCTGATGACACTTGTTTTGACATCTGCGTGCGTGCGTGCGTGTGTGTGTGTGTGTGTGTATGTATGTGTGTATGTGTATGTGTGTATGCGTGTTTGTCGTCATCTCAACTTTTCATCCCTGCCTTATCTGCCTGTGCTGCTCTCGGTGTCATAACACATGCCCCCGAATATAGCTCATGCAGCAGGAACGTGCACAGATAGGGCTCTACCTTTGCAGAGCACATGTCACTTTGCCCTTCCACATGCCACTTTGCCTTTCCAGTCTCCAAAGTGCGTCTTTTCAGTGGTGGTATAATTTCTCCCAAATGTTTATTTTTTTGTATACATTTTTTTTTCTCCATTGCTGTTCTGAACCCACTGCCCACAGGTTGTCATTAAATTATCATCAATGCTTCAGAACCAAAAGGTTGCTTGTCTTGATTGTTGACCAATGACCAATAAGCAGCATTGGCGCGAAAAGACAGGCGTGCATATCGAGATTAGTGACCAGAAATAACTTATTTAATTTCCTCCAGTTTCACCTGGGAAAAACCAACTAGGCCTTCATTTATCAGCCCATACAAAATGCAGTTTAGCAATCTACTACTGACTCATCTTTGCCAGAACAATAGGCTGGCGATTTGATTGATCATTTTCATATTTCAGATAGGCCTATTTTGGGTGGCCACTGGCTACAGTATATGTCTAAAGCAGCTGTAACATTGACTTCAATATTATGGGATGAAGATATTCTGTGGAATTTACTACGATATTTGTGAGGAAGAACAGGGCTAGCCATCTGAAAACGAGCACTCTGCAGGCAGACTGCACTAAGAATAAAGTAGACGGCACGGGTCAAAATGTTGATTTATGACCCTATGTCTGCATGACGTGTACATGCCCAAATATGGGCATCCGGCCATGGCATCCTGTTCCTGTTGTCACGTGTTAGAAGATGTGTTATTTTATATCTATATTGCATCTATTCCTTTGAAGTTGTCATGATGATTGATGTGTAGGGACCTGGTTGAACTGGGGGGGGGGGGGGGGTGTTTGAACATTTCAAAGAGGGTGACCCCACACCCACCCTATTTTATTGCCCTTAGGGTTGTTGTCTATGAAGTAGGAATGTCCGGGGGGGTTGTATTTGCGGCAGACGCATTATAAATAAAGCACAGAACAAGACATGCGGCCCCAGAACACTAAACAAGATTTTAAAAATAAAACCCAGAAAAAATGAAACAGAAAATTATGACTCCTAGGCCAATTCTCGGGGTGCTATGCGTCTCTTGTCATGAACCCAATGACAAAAGCATCGAGGAAGTTTGGGGTGAGGCCCCTGAATGTTTTAAAGGAGTTTTGGGTACGAGTGAGGGACATACAGTAAGTGCACTCTTCCATCACATGTACAGCTGATTCTCAAGATCTTGCACACTAATGAGATGCTATTGAGCCCACACTACTAAACTGTCTGAGCCAAGGACTACATGCTTTCTGGTAAGTTTTGATTACAATACTGGGTGGGGTGAATATATTTTATACGACATACATTATCTTTTGTTAACTAGTAAATAGTAGCCTACAGCAAAGTGTGTTTAAATAATTTCTAACTTGTTAACAATTTCAGCTAGTTTGTTTTTGCTACCCTGTGGGTTTTAGCTTGCTTGAGCCTGTTAACTGAGGAGTGTTCATTCACCTGTTTCCATACATGTTTCATTTTAAAACATTTATCTTACAGAGGAGTTGTTTAATCTAACTGCTTAACTATTTATCTGTACATGAAATTGTATTTGTTGTTTTTTTCCCTAATATTTACAGGAAAATGCCACCAGCACTATCTGATGTGTGGAGACATTTCACTGCAGCTAATGTAGAAGGAGAAGCTGTTTACATTTGCAAATACTGTGCCAAATCATATGTGAAGAATGCAACAAAGACGCAGAATCATCTGGCCAAGTGCATAAAGTTCCCTCCGCACTCACAACAAACAACCTCTGACTAAAGTCCCTCTACTTCTATTTGAGATGAAAATGATGAATCAGACACCTTATCGATAGCAACAGCTCATGGTCCTCCTTGAATCAAAAGTTTTTTTGACTCAATAGAGGAACGTAGTGAGAGAAATGCTGATGAATGTCTTGCTCGAGCTGTGTATTCAACTGGTTCACCTCTGATGCTCACAGGCAATGTGTATTGGAAGAGATTTCTGAATGTTCTTTGCCCAGCATACACCCTGTAACGGTTCTCTTCTTGTGAAGTAAAGGCGGACCAAAGCGCAGCGTGGTGGTTGTTCATTGTATTTATTGACGAAACCTATACATGAACAAACTAACGAGAACAAAACAAGAAACGTGAGAACTCAAAACAGCCCTGTCTGGTGCAAAACACAAAAACAGGAACAATCACCCACAAACAAACAGTGAAACCCAGGCTACCTAAGTATGATTCTCAATCAGAGACAACTAATGACACCTGCCTCTGATTGAGAACCATACTAGGCCGAAAACATAGAACTGCCCCAAAACATAGAAAAACAAACATAGACTGCCCACCCAACTCACGCCCTGACCATACTAAATAAATGCAAAACAAAGGAAATAGAGGTCAGAACGTGACAGTACCCCCCCCCAAAGGTGCGGACTCCGGCCGCAAAACCTTGACCTATAGGGGAGGGTCTGGGTGGGCGTCTGTCCGCGGTGGCGGCTCTGGCGCGGGACGCGGACCCCACTTCGCCATTGTCTCAGTCCGCCTTATTGTCCGCCTCCGTGGCTTACTCACCATGCCCACCCCTCTCAATGACCCCACTGGACAGAGGGGCTGCTTGGGACAGAGGGGCAGCTCGGGACAGAGGTGAAGCAGCTGCTCGGGACAGAGGGACAGCTGCTCGGGACAGAGGGACAGCTGCTCGGGACAGAGGGACAGCTGCTCGGGACAGAGGGACAGCTGCTCGGGACAGAGGGGCAGCTGCTCCGGGCGGAGGGGCTCTAGCGGCCCCTGGCTGACTGGCGGCACTGGCGGCCCCTGGCTGACTGGCGGCACTGGCGGCCCCTGGCTGACTGGCGGCACTGGCGGCCCCTGGCTGACTGGCGGCACTGGCGGCCCCTGGCTGACTGGCGGCACTGGCGGCCCCTGGCTGACGGGCGGCACTGGCGGCCCCTGGCTGACGGGCGGCACTGGCGGCCCCTGGCTGACGGGCGGCACTGGCGGCCCCTGGCTGACGGGCGGCACTGGCGGCCCCTGGCTGACGGGCGGCACTGGCGGCCCCTGGCAGACGGGCGGCACTGGCGGCTCCTGGCAGACGGGCGGCACTGGCGGCGCTGGGCAGACGGGCGGCACTGGCGGCGCTGGGCAGACGGGCGGCACTGGCGGCGCTGGGCAGACGGGCGGCGCTGGCGGCGCTGGGCAGACGGGCGGCGCTGGCGGCGTTGGGCAGACGGGCGGCGCTGGCAGAGGCGCCGGACAGGCGGGAGGCTCCGGCAGAGGCGCCGGACAGGCGGGAGGCTCCGGCAGAGGCGCCGGACAGGCGGGAGGCTCCGGCAGCGGCGCCGGACAGGCGGGAGGCTCCGGCAGCGGCGCCGGACAGGCGGGAGGCTCCGGCGCCGGACAGGCGGGAGGCTCCGGCAGCGGCGCCGGACAGGCGGGAGGCTCCGGCAGCGGCGCCGGACAGGCGGGAGGCTCCGGCAGCGGCGCCGGACAGGCGGGAGGCTCCGGCAGAGGCGCCGGACAGACGGGAGACTCCGGCAGCGCTGGAGAGGAGGAAGGCTCTGGTAGCGCCGGAGAGGCGGGAGACTCCGGCAGCGCTGGAGAGGAAGGCTCTGGTAGCGCCGGAGAGGCGGGAGACTCCGGCAGCGCTGGAGAGGAGGAAGGCTCTGGACGGATGGGCCGGAGAGACAGCCTGGTACGGGGAGCTGCCACCGGAGGGCTGGGGTGTGGAGGTGGTGACGGATAGACCGGGCCGTGCAGGCGCACTGGAGCTCTTGAGCACCGAGCCTGCCCAACCTTACCCGGTTGAATGGTCCCGGTCGCCCTGCCAGTGCGGCGAGGTGGAATAGCCCGCACTGGGCTATGCAGGCGAACCGGGGACACCGTGCGCAAGGCTGGTGCCATGTAAGCCGGCCCAAGGAGACGCACTGGAGACCAGATGCGTAGAGCCGGCTTCATGGCACTTGGCTCGATGCCCACTCTAGCCCGGCCGATACGCGGAGCTGGAATGTACCGCACCGGGCTGTGCACCCGCACTGGGGACACCGTGCGCTCCACAGCATAACACGGTGCCTGCCCGGTCTCTCTAGCCCCCCGGTAACCACAGGAAGTTGGCTCAGGTCTCCTACCTGGCGTAGCCATACTCCCTGTTAGCCCCCCCCCAAGAAATTTTTGGGGCTGACTCCCGGGCTTCCATCCACGATGCCGCGCTGCCTCCTCATACCAGCGCCTCTCCGCTTTCGCCGCCTCCCGTTCTTCCTTGGGGCGGCGATACTCTCCTGGCTGAGCCCAAGGTCCTTTACCGTCTAGTTCGTCCTCCCATGTCCATACCTCTTCGCGCTGCTCCTGCTGCTGCTTTCTCCGTTGCCCATTACCACACCGCTTGGTCCTGTTGTGGTGGGTGATTCTGTAACGGTTCTCTTCTTGTGAAGTAAAGGCGGACCAAAGCGCAGCGTGGTGGTTGTTCATTGTATTTATTGACGAAACCTATACATGAACAAACTAACGAGAACAAAACAAGAAACGTGAGAACTCAAAACAGCCCTGTCTGGTGCAAAACACAAAAACAGGAACAATCACCCACAAACAAACAGTGAAACCCAGGCTACCTAAGTATGATTCTCAATCAGAGACAACTAATGACACCTGCCTCTGATTGAGAACCATACTAGGCCGAAAACATAGAACTGCCCCAAAACATAGAAAAACAAACATAGACTGCCCACCCAACTCACGCCCTGACCATACTAAATAAATGCAAAACAAAGGAAATAGAGGTCAGAACGTGACACACCCCTCCAACCAGACATGATTTATCTACTAATTTGCTGGATGCAGAGTTCAACAGAGTTAAAGTGAAGGTCAAGCAAATCATAGAGAAAGCAGACTGTATTGCAATTATCTCTGATGGGTGGTCGAATGTTCATGGGCAAGGAATAATTAACTACATCATCTCCACCCCTCAACCAGTATTCTACAAGAGCACAGACACAAGGGACAGACACACCGGTCTCTACATTGCAGATGACCTGTAGGCAGTGCCAGGTCGCAGTTGTTAATGAGAACCTGTTCTCAACTGGCCTACCTGGTTAAATAAAGGTGAAAAAATGTAAAATATTACCTAGGACCACAGAATGTATTTTCACTGGTGACAGACAATGCTGCAAACATGAAGGCTGCTTGTTCTAAATTGGAGATCCTACCCTCACATCACACCCATTGGCTGTGCTGCTCATGCATTGAATCTGCTCCTTAAGGACTTCATGGCACTGAAAACAATGAATACACTCTACAAGAGAGCCATGGAAACGGTTAGGTATGTGAAGGGTAATCAAGTTATAGCAGCAATCTACCTCACCAAGCAAAGTGAGAAGAATAAGAGCACCACATTGAAGCTGCCCCAGCAACACCTGTTGGGGTGGTGTCATCGTGGTCATCGTGTTTAACAGTCTTCTGGAGGGGAAGGAGTCTCTCCAAGAAATGGCCACATCACAGTCTGCTGATATGGACAGTCCCATCATGAGGATCCTCCTGGATGATGTATTTTGGAAGAGAGTGGTAAGCAGCCAGAAACTCCTGAAACCTATAGCAGTAGCCATTGCACGGATTGAGGGAGACAGTGCCATCCTATCTGATGTTCAGACTCTGCTAAAAAATAAATTCGTACTGCCCTGCCCACTTTACTGTTGCTCCAAGCAGAGGAAACCGCAGTTCTGAAATACATCAAAAAGCGTGAAGACTTCTGCCTGAAGCACATACACACCGCAGTGCACATGTTGGACCCCAAGTACGCTGGCAAGAGCATCCTGTCTGGTGCAGAGATCAACAAGGCCTATGGTGTCTACACTACCATGTCTCGCCACCTTGGCCTGGATGAGGGTAAGGTTCTTGGCAGTCTGGAAAAGTTCAAATCCAAGCAAGGGCTTTGGGGTGGAGATGCAATATGGCAGTCGTGCCAATGTATCTCATCAGCCACCTGGTGGAAGGGACTTTGTGGATCAGAGGCTCTTTCCCCGGTTGCCTTCGTCATCCTCCAAATCCCACCAACATCAGTCGCCTCAGAGCGCAACTGGTTCTTGTTTTGCAACACACACACCAAAGCACGCAAAAGGCTGACCAATACCAGGGATAAAAAATTGGTGGCCATCTGGGCAAATTTGAGGCTTTTCGAGCCTGACAATGAGCCATCCTCAACTAGGTTGGAAAGTGACTGTGAAGATGAGGCCTCAAAGTCTGATGTTCAAGAGGGGGACATTGAGGTGGTCCAGGGAGAAGACATGGAAGCCTGAGAGGAAGACAATCAAAGCTTTAGTTTCTAGACTATCATTTTACAGATGTATGTTGAAAACGTTTTTGGGAGTTGAGATAGATCATTGGGGATCATTCAATATTCCCTTTGTTTTGTTTTTCCGTGAAATCATCCCATGAGAAGAGTCAACTCATTTAATTAAAGTTCAAGTTCATAACTAAATAGTTTTTTTTATTTCTATTGGAAGGATTTAATAATTTGCAATTATGTCTACTTATGATAAGGTAAAAGGTTTATGTTTATGTTTCTGTCTCCAGAAACATGGTATTATGATAGGGTAAATATATTCAATGCAAAAAAACATTTCCACTTAAATGGTATTAATATTAATTTGCATATATTTCTGTTATTTCCCATATATTCCCGTTAATTCCCACGGAAAGTTTCCACCTCTGAATATTCCCCAAAATGTGCAACCCTTGTAAGGTGTTGGGACTGCTGTTAAGACAGCTTTATGGGGTCAAACAATTTGAAGACCACTGGGATAGCCGATAGTGGCAAAGAATTGGGTTGGAAAATGGTAACCTACAGTATTTCTTACAATCTTCTATTATGACTGGAATTGACTGGAATTGTGTTATTCCCGTTACTCTGGTACCGCTTGCCATGCGGTAGTAGAGAGAACAGTCTATGACTTGGGTGTCTGTGGTCTTTGACAATTTTTCGGCCCGGTTTTCTCAGGTACACAGCAGGCAGGAGGCGGGGCGACACGGTGTGCTAACTAACTAGCAAGCTAGCATACAGTGTCACTAACTAGCAAGTTAGTTATTTAGAACACAGTCTCGCTCCAGCCTCCCGCCTGCTGTACTAGTGGGAAACGGGGGCGACAGGTAGACTGTTCAATGAAGGAAACAATGGGATGCTCGAGGTTTTGCAGGAACAAATTGCGGGCGCAGTAGTACACTATTGGGCTGCGATCACACAGTATTGGAGATGCGCCGACGTGTAATGACGTCACGGGAGAACGGATGGAAGCAATTTCGTGGACCACTTTGCCTCATAATAATCGAGAGATGGCGTCCTGTACCCAGTGAATAAGCAAAAATTATCTTAAAGAATTGACGAAGAGATACTCTAATGGCATTTATCATTAGGCTACGAACACTGTTGAAGTAGGCTAATAATAACAATAATCTTTCACTGATAGAAAGAGCATTTATTTTGGTGCTGTTCTGCAATAGCCTATTCCACCTGGTTTCCCCAGATTTAACGGGTGGGTTCCGCGGCGTTTGTTTCAGCATCCTCCAGCCTCCGCCTCTGTGTAGGCTATCCAACGCGAGGACGGCGAAACTGGAGACAGGGAGAGAGGGCGATGGCTGCCGGTGGAGGATGCGGGGAGACTGTGGATCAGTACCGGGCGGAGGTCGAGCGGCTCACCCAGGAACTTGCGGATGCGAACAGAGAGAAGATCAGGGCGGCAGAATGCGGTCTTGTTGTGTTGGAAGAGAACCAGACTTTGAAGCAGCAGTATGCCGATTTGGAATCGGAGCAGGAGACGTTGAAGCAGGAGTTGGAACAATTACAAGAGGTAGGCTAGTATACAGTATGCTAGAGGATGCAGCCTTTCCCCAATCTATTCCAGATAAATTATATTATGTACAGCTCAATCACCAAACCTATTATTAGATCATATTAGGTTACACGAAATGGCAAGACAGGGCCCCTACAAGCATATTTACGTTTGGGTGAGCTTATTGCCAAATGTTTTGTAAATTTATTTGACACACATTATTTGTATGGAAAAGGTGTGTGTGTGTGGGTTCGTAGTCCACTTTTTGCATCTTACTTTGCATGAGCTCTGTCATTTATCTCTTGGTGAAGTACATATGTCCTGTGCAGTCATGGAGTAATGAATTATGTTAACTGCTCTCTGTGTCAGAGACTGAGGTGATTTCCCTATTCTCCCATCCTCTCAATGTGGGTGGCTCCTGTCCCTAAGTGCATTGGACACACACAAACACACAAACTGCAGGCATTGTTTAAACTAGTCCCTTTCTAATGCAAATGTCACCCTTCACAAAGCAAATATGCAATGCATCACAGTAAAGTTAGCCGTTTAGTCATTGTTTGAGTGCATGGGGTCAGTTGTCATTCAGACTGTTTTGGTGGGACTGTAAAGATCTGCTCAAGAGATGAGGTATGTACAAGAGTAAATGAAGGAATGCTTTGGTAATTGGAGCTTCAGAGCTGCTGTCTACTATGGTTTGTGTGGTGGCTCACTTGCCTATTGATCCAAGTGTCACGTTAAGCATTTTCATGAAGAATCTGTGAAGTGTCTGGATAGGTCCCTGGATCCACTTCCACAACACTGCTGGGCCAGCTCTTTTTCTAAAATTTCATTTCTAAAGTAATTGTAACTGTAAAGAATATCATAAACTCCATAGGTATTGATTTTGTCTGCCCCCACTTGCTAGGGTTTGAAAAATGTATTCGGTCAAACATGCATAAAGCAAAAGGGAAGAGCAGATGCTGACAGAGCTCAAAGTTCAAGGTCATTATGGAGGTGGAGAACCTATAGTGCTATTGGGAGCAGAGACAAGAGTCTAGAACGGTTGACGTGGGAAGGGAGATGGGCAATAATGGCAGTTTGATATGGATTAAATTCCCTTTGCAAAGCAACCCAGTTCTATATCAGATTTAAACCAGTGTCATCTTTTACATTACAGTGCATGGGTACCAACGACTTAGTCTTAGTTATCAAGATGTATTTTACTGTCCTGAATCTATAACCCGTTTAACTCTGCACTTAGCCCTGGGCTAAGAGAGCTCTTAGCATCAGCTTTTCAGAGACAGCCGATGACAGAGTTCCATTGTAACCTAATTTGAATATTCATTAAGCTTAGCACTGGGCAAAGAAAGTTTATATTTTACACATTGACAATCTAGTTTTAGAGGTTCCTAATTTTATATAATTGTGGAATTTCACACATTGGTTTAATGTATGTCATAATTATTTTTATTCCCCAAAACCAGTACTATGAAACAAAGATAAATTATATAAAGAATGATAGTAAAAAGCTTTGGAGCACCTTAAATTACATTTTGGGCAAAAAGGCAAACTCAGCTCCATCATTCATTGAATTAGATGGCTCATTCATCATACAACCCACTGATATTGCCAGCTACAAGATTAGGAAACTTAGGCATAACATGCCAGCAACAAACACCTAACCCACACATCCAAGTAAAGCTGACCAAATTATGAAAGACACGCCTTTTTGAATTCCATAAAGTGAGTGTGGAAGAGGTGAAAAAATTATTGTTGTCTAGTAACAATGACAAGCCACCTGGGTCTGACAACTTGGATCGAAAATGACGATATATGAGGACGATATTGGCACTTCTATTTGCCATCTCTTTAATCTAAGTGTTTAAGAAATGTTTGGCCTCAGGCCTGGAGGGGAGCAAAGTTCATTCCGCTACTGTCATGCCCTGACCATAGTTTGCTTTGTATGTTTATATGTTTTGTTTGGTCAGGGTGTGATCTGACTGGGCATTCTATGTTGTATGTCTAGTTGGTCTTTTTCTGTGTTTGGCCTGATATGGTTCTCAATCAGAGGCAGGTGTTAGTCATTGTCTCTGATTGGGAACCATATTTCGGTAGCCTGTTTTGTCGTTGTGGGTCTATGTTATGTTGCTTGTTAGCACAGTGTTTCATTAGCGTCACGGTTGTCACTTTGTTGTTTTGTAGTGTTCAGTTTTTCCATTAAAATGACAAACACTTACCACGCCGCATCTTGGTCCGATCCTTACTCCTATTCAGACAAAGAGGAGGAAATCTCCCGTGACAGCTACCCATGAATTAAAAAGCACCCTTTACTGGCTCAAGTAGTTGACCAACCAGCCTGTTACCAAATGTTAGTAAACTTTTGGAAAAAATGGTGTTTGACCAGATACAATGCTATTTTACAGTAAATAAATTAACACTACTTTCACAAATGACTGATGATTGGCTGAGAGAAATTGATAATAAAAATATTGTTTGAGCTGTTTTGTTACTCTTCAGTGCGGCTTTTGACATTATCGATCATAGTATGCTGCTGGAAATACGTATATGTTATGGCTATATCGTGGATCGAGACTTACCTGTCTAACAGAACACAGAGGGTGTTCTTTAATGGTTGCCTCCAACATAATCCAGGTAGAATCAGGCATTCCCTAGGGCAGCTGTCTAGGCCCCTTTACTTTTTTTCAATCTTTACTAATGACCTGCCACTGGCTCTGAGTAAATCCTGTGTGTCTATGTATACAGATGACTCAACACTTTACACGTCAGCTACTACAGCATGTGAAATCACTGCAACACTAAACAAAGAGCTCAATGCGCACATTGCAGTTTCTCTAGAGATAAATCAGATCCAGCCTGAACTGTGCGATGTAGTAGGGAGTTGTAGTTTCCAACAGGCCAATATTCTACATAGTTTAGCGCATAAAACGTGGTAATTAACTACAGTGACTGATAGTTGTTATTTATTCAGCAGTCATAAAAGTATGCCTTATTTGCTTTGAAGAACTACAAAATATGGATTTTGTCAAACAGCATATGCAGCAGTTCTATAGAGATTAGAGAATGACTTTGAATGAAATAATGGCAACACTTTACTTGGCATCCAGTGTCATAACACTTTATGACACGGGCATAACCATGTCATATGTCATAACAGCTGACATAACTTGTCATAACTTGTCATAATATGGTCCTAACACTGTCATGACCCATATATTTATCCCTGTTGTGACATATATTGCGTTCTTGTATGGCTCGTTATGGCACCTACATTAGTGTCAAACCCCAGATTTATTCAAGTTAGTTTTTCCCTGCCAAGTAGTTTCCTTTCTATTGAAAGTTTGTTTCTTAAATCCTTTGTTGTTGTTGTATTGAATTATTTCCAGTCATGTTTTTTTAATCATATTTAAAATAACTTGTAGAAAATACACTTTATGACACTGTCATGAAGCATTATGACCATCATAATCATAACAGTTTTCAGCTGTGCTAACATAACTGCAAAAGGGTTTTCTAATGATCAATTAGCCTTTTAACATGATAAACTTGGATTAGCTAACACAACGTATCATTGGAACACAGGAGTGATGGTTGCTAATAATGGGCCTCTGTAGATATTCCATAAAAAATCAGCTGTTTCCAGCTACAATAGTCATTTACAACATTGACAATGTCTACACTGTATTTATGATCAATTTGATGTTATTTTAATGGACCAAAAAATGTTTTCTAAGTGAGATTTCTAAGTGACCTTAAACTTTTGAACGGTAGTGTATATTATTTATGTAAAGATAAGATTAAATCAAGAATCGTCTGATGGGTGACAATATTAGCCTGTCACTTATTAATGATTTATTATCACTTGTGAATGATGTCCGGCATAAGAAACAATGCCTTTTTTTGCGTCTTTTTCAAATCATAGTCGCACACCTCATGTAGCCTAGCCCATAGGCCTATACGTTTTAATAAGGTTTGAATCACAACTAAATTGGCCAAATAACTTAAGCACAATAATCTGCTTTACAAGGGGTGTAGCGCCTAACTGGCATACATAAGCAGCGTGTGAATTTCACCATAAAAAAATGCATCTTTATAATAAAAGCATTACATGCATAATTGCATTTGCAGTCACTTTTGATAATGGTGTTTTCCATTAATGGAACATTTGCACCTATAGCCTACTGCCCATGTGCGCATTGCTGCGCTTATGTGAAGAAATAGACCAATAGTTTATCAACATTTTAAGCTAAATGTTCTGATCTGTTGTGTCATTGTGTAAAAAAGTTTTTGTTGATGCTAATAGATCCTAATATTTTAGGATCTATCGCATCCCACAACTGTCCCAGACTATGTTTGGAATATTTATTTCTCTCACAAAATATAATAATATGTCAACTTTTGTACTATGGGGGGTAGTAGATTGACATAGACTAGTGCTTTTACTGTTCGTTAGGCCTACTCATCTTGTTGGCCGAGGTAAAGTAAATGTGGACAGTTCTTCCAATATCTATCGGAATTGAATAAGCGCGTCCCCGATCTGTCTGTGTTCACTTGTAGCCTGTGAGAAAGACTCGATGCAGCGCACATCACTCAGGGAGAAGGGCAGAATGGCCAAAAGGCATGGATTTTCTTTAGGGCGCATCACTGCCACACAAAGGGGATGCCGCTGTGAAATTCTAGACATTATCAAGTGCTTGTCAAATTGTGAATGAGTGACTGATGTAGTGTGTAAAGCCTGCGCAAAAAAAACAGAGCAGAGCTCATGCCTTTCAAGCGACGTTTTTCAAATCATCATTAGGAGTTGCATCATGCAGCCTTACAATGTATTAAAAATGGAAACATATAGACCAACATTTGGAGAACAACTAAAGGTCAGTATCAGTGGTGATGTGTGTGGATGCCAGGAGATGCTAAATGTGTTTCATTTAATTAAAGGTCAATTGCTGTGAGACTGACAGTTATTTGCTTGACAATCACAGACTGATGGAATTTCGGTGACCGCCACAGCCCTAGTCATGACAGTGTCATGACCATATAATAACAGGTTGTGACAAGTTATGTCAACTGCTATGACATATTATGACATGGTTATGACCGTGTCATAACGTGTTATGACGCTGGGTGTCAAGTAAATTGTTACCGAAATGGTAAAGTCATCAAATCAAATAAATGTAATATACAGAACAACTGAAATATTTTATGAAGGTAATGTGAATAAATGATGGTTAATAAGTGATAAGCAGTAATGGGCAGTCACTACCATCGTGGGAATTTTATTCATTGTTTTATTCAGTGTTGTTACAGCATTCAACCCACATAATGGATAGTGCATTTCATGATTAAAAAAAATAATTGAACCGAAACCGAACCGACCTCAAAAAGCATTAAATCGCTCAGCACTATAAATTATACATGCATCATGGTTACATTCGTGTGCATTTTTGGGTTGTACAGTATGTGTTCTGCTTTACTAGTTGGACATCAAAGGATGGCATGAATAGTGTTTTGCTTTGACTAACACTCCAATTGCAGAAGTATTATTTGGGCCTCCTGTTGAATTTCTAATTCATGCTTGTTATTCAGATTGAACTAATATTGAATTTCCAAGCCTTTTTTTGGGAGTATACTGTCTGATGTTTGTACTATATGAGTGTGTTTGTGTTTATGCCACTCTTTCATCTGAGTGAAATAAAGAGACATACCAATGCCTAGCAGCTCTCCACCACAACTGACCTCAGTCTGTTATGGATCCTTTATCGAGTGATGATGTGTGGGATGACGAGGCAGAGCAACAGAGGAAGATGGAGAGAGAAAGAGAAAGAGAGAGAGAGAGAGAGAGAGAGAGAGAGAGAGGGAAGAATGATCCACAGTGATTAAATAGAGACATGGGAAGTAGTTCACCAGACACAGTGCTCCCTGACAACACTGTCTGATGTACACCAGCTCCATATCCTAAATCCTCACTGTGTAAGATAGCAATGCCCATTTTCAGTTGTATCCCTCCGCCTCCACTGCTACACTGCTTAATCTGAGTCATCCTCTGCTGTGCCTCTGCCCTGGCTAGGCTCCCACACACTATATCTCATTCTGTATCTAGACCTGTGTGGAACTCTGTTTTTCTGCCTACATGCTGACTGAAAATACCACTGGCATGTTGTCGAATTGTACTTTAATGATATTCTTGAATGGCGTTTTACTACTTTTTCAGTATAGACTTTTAGTTTGTGCACATAGTTTCACATGGGCCTCTGTCCCTGCTGGTCCCTCCCTACCGTGTAGTAGTAGCAGCAGCAAGTGTTTTTTTGTATCCCTGCCTGGCTGTCTCAGAGTCTACGGCATAGCCTAACAGAGGACACATCAACACTGGAGGTGATATAACATCCCAGGAGGATAACCTGTGCTGTTTCCCTCCTCTCTCTCATGTCTTTCTATGAATATTAAACAGAGAAATGGAGCGCGTGGAGCCCGTCGTACCAATAATAACACTCTCACCTTCCTTTTCCTCTGAGTTGTCTGTGCCTGTCCTTAACATGCAGGGAACTGCAAATGGAAATTGGAATTGTTTGCTGGATGGAGTGGCGAGCAGTTGCAATCCCACAGCCATTGTTTATCCTGATGGAATAGATCAACACTATTGGAATTGTACGTTACACATTCATTCTTCCTTCTTTATTTTACATTTTTATTTCCTTCGGAGAACAGTTGCGGTATAGTTTTGACCCTGACAAAGTTAATTTCCTGTTTGTCAGGGGCAGGTGTGGAGTCATTTTAATGAGGATGAGCCCGGATGAAAAAAGCAAAACTCACAGTGCATTAGGCTGGGTTTCTCCACTGTTGGTGTCTATAAAGCTCTGCTCCACACAGACTTAGTTCTTAACTGACTTGCCTAGTTAAATAAAGGTTACAAAAAACTGTGCTCTGGTCCATCCATTAACAAGAAGTAGATGTAAAGTCTGCTTATTGATTTAGACATGGAATAATGATTTGTGTGTGTTTTTGCATTTGTCTTTATGTGTCCATCATTGTTGATGTTTATTCTGACCCAAGCACGGTTGTGTAACAATAGCCAGTGTTGACTTAGCCTTGCGGTCCCTGCACACGTATGCACAGTGACCACAGCATTCTGGCCTGGTTGGGGGCCCTGGCCAGATTTGAGCTGTCCTGAGTTGGCAGGGCCTTAGCATGGAGGGGCCCCTATAGTGATGTGTCTGTCTCAGAGAGTAGGTCAGTCAGAGCAGAGGGCTCAGCCTCACCAGCCCCCACTGTGCTAGAGAGCTGCTGTTGCATTCCACACATTGACACATTCCTATGGACAACCAGCATGACTCAAGAGTGAACCCATACCTGGGGAATGACATCGGCTAACGTGATGTCGCTAATGACACGTCGGTAATGACGCGTTGGTTTTGACGTTATGGTAATGCCATAAAAACACTAATGAGTATGTCTTTGGGAAGACCAAACCAACACAGGGCTCATGTTGTTGAACCTTAAGTCTCAATGTCAGTAGCCTACTGTATATCTATGATTATAATTTAGATATATTTTAGTGCTCTCCACAGACATCTGCTTAATGGTTGTTGTTCTGTACTTGAAGGACAGCGCAGAAATAGGCTGTTATACTATATGTGCTTGTTACACTCAAATCAGCCAGGAAGCCTCTAGCATTACTCTTATGGGTAACTCCCCAGTAACTACACAGTATATGGGTTGTAGGTTGTGGGTTGTCAATATTTTACCCACTGGCCAGTGTTTTAGTGACAGGCCCGTCTCCAGTGCTGCGGATGGATTCCTCTCCACAGTGATGGTGCCCATATTACTCTCCAGTTCTGTCTCCTTACTGCAGTCTCTGGGTAGAGGATCGACCTATCAGAGAGAACTAGTGGAGGGAAGAAAACAACATTACAGCAGCATATTATTAAGAGCTGTACAGCCAGGGATGTGTGCTCATGTGGATATGATTACTCCATCAGCAAGTCAACCGGGCCAAAAATCATCTACAGATATACTTGACAGTACAGTAGAGCAGATCACATACACAGGCTTCAATTAAGAAATGCTTTTGAAACAGATTGTTAGGCATCGACGTGTAGTGTACAACCCACCTAGACATGGCCGCCTATTCCTAGACACTGTCACATGTAGGATGGAACCCATCGTTTTGTCTCTATGCTGTCTCACACATTCAGGTCTGACGTGTGGCTGATGTCTGAGGAGCACAGCCCTAGCAGGTCACAATACAGTATGTTTTCAAGGCTTTAATAGTTGAGAAATGTCAGAGGTTCAATGTGCCACAACTCATTCCCGTCAAGGATTTGAAGAGCACACTGTTTTGCGAACGCAGTGTCTCAGAAGTCACCTTGTTTGCCATGCATACGGTCTAATATTTCAGAGGAGTGTACGATTCAATGATAAGAGTAAAACCCAACTTAAGATACATTTCTCCATAAAAGATTGCCAAGCATGGTCTTCCTTAGATAAGGAGTTACTGTAAATCTAAGGCTTCAATGGTAAGAACTGATATCTGAGGCAAAAATATGACTCCTTTTACTATTGTAGGGAGGAGAGATTTTTCTAGAATAGTTCAGTTGTGAAGCTGAGGAGCAGAATGCCATGTTAAACATGGATGATTCATGGTTGCGCTTGGTGGTGGGCATAGTAACCATCTGTACATACTGTAGTTATGTTCTTAGACAGCCAGGCTCTCTGGGCCTGTAGTTTGAGTGTGTTGGAACAGCATGGTCCTTGACTGTGCCTTTCACAAAATGAATTATAGAGCCCATAGGAAGACCAGCTCAAAGTCACATTAGTTAGCAGGCTGGAGCTAGAACTTCAGAGAACAAGATATTTCTTCATAATTTACTGTGGACTTTTATAACCCCTTGTCTCCACTCAACTGTACAGTCTTCAAAATCTGGTTGATCAACGTTGGATAATCCAGATTGTTCGCTAAGTGAAGATCTGACTGAATGTGCTCTCAGTTTGAGAGTTCAAATGCAGGTTGTGGCAGGTGGATAGAGAATTGAAAAGTTAGTGAATGGGTGAAAAGAAAAAGAGTCCTGCATAATGGAGAAGTATACTTAACCCTACTTTGCTGTGCTGAATCTGCCTACTGCAGTTGAATAAGTGATTAAAAAGGAGTGGGGTAGAGGACAGCTTCCCCACTGTCCCAACAGAGGACATGTGGCAGTAAATGTGAGGATGTGGCAGCCTTTTCTGTGAGGAGAGAAAGGAGAGATGCATTACAGGCTTTATTACCCTGCTCTCCTCCTCCTTCCTGACATCAGCATGGGGGGAATTGATACATGAGGAGACCCCCTCCCCCCTGCTAAGTCTCTCACCTCTCCCCTGCAACTCCTTCATTCCTTAGGTCAGTTGCCCCCCTGGAGAGAGGAAGGGGGAGAAATATGCATTTATTTTATACCTGAGATGCATTGTGTTGGGCTGCTTAATTAATGATGTGCAGTATGTGGCAGTGTTAATTTCAAACACCTATTTTTCAGTGGCAATTGACTAGACGATAACTGACTAAAATAGACCCAGAAAAAACTATAAGTAAACAAAAAATATTTTTCATTTCGGTTGACGAAAACGATACGTGACAACATTTTCTCTGTAACTAAGATCTGACTAGTCAAAGGTTTTTGGACATGTTGAGAGCTATTCAGTCATATTAGTTTGGTCCAATCAAAAGCATGCATGATATTAGCAGAATTGTAAGGCTTTCTCATTGCAGTGTTGCAATGCTGTTATTGATGTAAAATAAATGCCCAGGTCATTCACGAGTCACCTCTCTGCCCGTCAACCGTTTTCCATCAGGCAGCAACAAATAATGTATGTAAATAAGGCACACGCCATGGCTACTCTCCCAGTGGTAAAATCTCCCAGGAGAAAAAGGGCCGACGTTTGAAGCCACTATACTTATGTCGATTAAAACAAGAATGAATGTAACGTTTCCACTGGAGAAGTCAGCGTTTGCACCCACAAGTTGACGGGACAAAATGCTACCAATATATACACACACACACACACACACACACACACACACACACACACACACACACACACACACAAACACAAACACAAACACAAACAAACAATCAGGTAATAACAGATTGATAATGCTTGCTAGTTAGTTTGCTGCAGCCTATCAGATCTGTACTTATGACAGAACTTTGATTACAATATAGCTAGCTACACAATGTCAAGGGGTGTGATTTTTAATCTGCTGCAGAGCAATGTGTTCTTCTGCCAAGTTGGCTGTTGGGAAGAGAATCATGCGATAGGATGTTGTGCAGAAAAATCTGTTTGTAGGACAACACATAGAAGTCAAGACATTTATGTGTACTATATGTTAATGTATTATATGTTAATGAGGAAATACAAATGTGATGTGACTAAAATGTAATGGTACTTAGTTAACAAAAATGGCCCAATGTTTTTGTCATTTTTACAATAACTATACTAAATCATTATTCAAATCACAAAAATGTGACTAATACTGGTATGGGGAGAAACATGCGCTTGTAGTTCACAAAACTCAATCAGCGATTTAATGCGATTTCTTCAAAATGGATGGCAACAGCTATTGACTGAAAGCCACCAATGCATGACGTGGTGAAACAAGATCATGTAGTAATTGTGTTTCAGCCTCCCTTTGTCTGGTGCCTGTCTGACACAGGGATCATCTGAGCCAGACTTCAGTATGGAAGTCACATGCTGTAGTTTTTTTTTTATTTTTTTTTATTTCACCTTTATTTAACCAGGTAGGCTAGTTGAGAACAAGTTCTCATTTGCAACTGCGACCTGGCCAAGATAAGGCATAGCAGTGTGAACAGACAACACAGAGTTACACATGGAGTAAACAATTAACAAGTCAATAACACAGTAGAAAAAAGGGGAGTCTATATATACATTGTGTGCAAAAGGCATGAGAAGGTAGGCAAATAATTACAATTATGCAGATTAACACTGGAGTGATAAATGATCAGATGGTTATGTAAAGGTAGAGATATAGGTGTGCAAAAGAGCAGAAAAATAAATAAATAAAAACAGTATGGGGATGAGGTAGGTGAAAATGGGTGGGCTATTTACCAATAGACTATGTACAGCTGCAGCGATCGGTTAGCTGCTCAGATAGCAGATGTTTGAAGTTGGTGAGGGAGATAAAAGTCTCCAACTTCAGCGATTTTTGCAATTCGTTCCAATCACAGGCAGCAGAGAACTGGAACGAAAGGCGGCCAAATGAGGTGTTGGCTTTAGGGATGATCAGTGAGATACACCTGCTTGAGCGCGTGCTACGGATGGGTGTTACCATCGTAACCAGTGAACTGAGATAAGGCGGAGCTTTACCTAGCATGGACTTGTAGATGAGCTGGAGCCAGTGGGTCTGGCGACGAATATGTAGCGAGGGCCAGCCGATTAGAGCATACAAGTCGCAGTGGTGGGTGGTATAAGGTGCTTTAGTGACAAAACGGATGGCACTGTGATAAACTGCATCCAGTTTGCTGAGTAGAGTGTTGGAAGCAATTTTGTAGATGACATCGCCGAAGTCGAGGATCGGTAGGATAGTCAGTTTTACTAGGGTAAGTTTGGCGGCGTGAGTGAAGGAGGCTTTGTTGCGGAATAGAAAGCCGACTCTTGATTTGATTTTCGATTGGAGATGTTTGATATGGGTCTGGAAGGAGAGTTTAGAGTCTAGCCAGACACCTAGGTACTTATAGATGTCCACATATTCAAGGTCGGAACCATCCAGGGTGGTGATGCTGGTCAGGCGTGCGGGTGCAGGCAGCGAACGGTTGAAAAGCATGCATTTGGTTTTACTAGCGTTTAAGAGCAGTTGGAGGCCACGGAAGGAGTGCTGTATGGCATTGAAGCTCGTTTGGAGGTTAGATAGCACAGTGTCCAAGGACGGGCCGGAAGTATATAGAATGGTGTCGTCTGCGTAGAGGTGGATCAGGGAATCGCCCGCAGCATGAGAAACATCATTGATATATACAGAGAAAAGAGTCGGCCCGAGAATTGAACCCTGTGGCACCCCCATAGAGACTGCCAGAGGACCGGACAGCATGCCCTCCGATTTGACACACTGAACTCTGTCTGCAAAGTAATTGGTGAACCAGGCAAGGCAGTCATCCGAAAAACCGAGGCTACTGAGTCTGCCAATAAGAATACGGTGATTGACAGAGTCGAAAGCCTTGGCAAGGTCTATGAAGACGGCTGCACAGTACTGTCTTTTATCGATGGCGGTTATGATATCGTTTAGTACCTTGAGCGTGGCTGAGGTACACCCGTGACCAGGTTGATCCAGGGCTTGGAGGTCTCATTGCCTTGTAGTTATTTTTTTTTATTGCAGAAAGACCAGTATACATACATACAAGAAGTATTCAAACAAACAATGACAACATATGCTTGGGGGTACAACAAATTACAGACTGTACAAAGACCTTAAAAGAAACACATATTGTTCTTATTAGAAGAATGTTGAATGGTCTTAATGTATTGCTCAAATTCCTTATAGAAAACACGGAAGAGTTTTTTTATTAGTGAATTTACATTTATGAATATTACATTTTGTTGTTAGCACAATTATTCTTATTATGGTTAAGGAAACCGAGCAGCACATTCTCCCATAAACATAAAAAAAAGTCATCAAGAATATGAACAATTACAAAACTATGAATATCTTTCCATCATTCTTTTTTACAAAATAAATGCAAAACTGTTTCTGGATGCTCAACACAAAAAGTACAATTAATGTTAATGTCTTTTTGGAGTTTCTTCTGGTAATGATTCGCAAGGTAATACTTATGGATCATTCTGAAAAAGATCTCTTTGACTTTGTTAAAAAGCAGGTATTTGTGTGGTAATAACCAGACTTTTTCCCAACAGATATTATTGACAAATATAATCCAGTAAATTGTGACATAAGTAATGGAAACAATATCCCTTTGAAATAAAGCACGTATATATCTGTTGTTCTGAGGGAGCAAGGAGAACCACATTTTTCCTATTGGTGAGTCAACTGTATTAAGCCAGGGTTGATTAAGAAGGTGAGGTCTGGTTACACCTCTGAGCAACATGAGAGTTCCAGGTGGAATAGCATCAAAGACTATGGCAAACTCTCTAGGTGTAACAGGGATATTGTAGAGATAAAAATTCCTCATAATTGAGTAACAATCCTTCTGCATTAAAAAGTTGACTCACCGGCAGGATATGATTATTGAAACAGTTCTTTAAAAATTAAAACTTGTTTCTATACAAAATATCCTTATTATTCCAAATGAAATACCTATGCGGGGGAAAACAATGTTTATATATTAATGACACGCTAAGAATACCTGTCTATGAGAAGCAGATCATTTTTGTAGGAATTTTATCAATGTTATAGTTACAAAGTAACATAAAATTGAAGCCACCAAAATGGGGGAAGATCTAATGAGGGATGAAATTCCAAATTGATGTTGGATTCTTTAAGAAATGTTTAGCCCAATTTATCTTAAAGGTATTATTCAAAGTAGGAAAATCAAAAACATTAGTCCACCATATTCATGTGTTCATAATGACAGATTTCCTAATATAATGTGTTTTTTCCAGATGAAGTTGAAAAGCAGCTGGTCAACCGCTTTACATATTTTGTTGTCAAGATGTAGGGACTGGGCTGCATAAGTAAGTCTGGAGATATCTTCAGCTTTAGAAAGCAATACTCAACCTTTCAAGGATAAAACCCTCTGCAACCAATGGTTCAACTTAGTTTTTTTTTCATTACAGTAATAGCTAGGAAATTTAATGAGCATCTTTCCTGTTAATCCTTAGATATGGAAATCCCAATGTATGTTACTTTTTCATTGACTAGAATTTTGCATATAGAGGGTATCACACAGTTTTTAATAGCAAACAATTCACACTTATTAAGGTTTAGGCAAAGACCAGATGCTTTGGAAAAAATATTTATCACATCGACTGCCCTAGGAATCTAGTCAGCATCTTTCAAATAGAGGGTGGTGTCATCTGCAAGCTGACTTATGATAATATCTCTGTCAGCAATAGAGATCAATTTTATATCGCTGGATTTAACAGAACTTGTAAGAAGTTGGGTGTCAAGCAGGAAGAGGTAAGGTGAAATTGGGCAACCTTGTCTAATTCCTCTTTTCAAATCAAATCTTGAATTGCCATGCTTTAATTTAATGGAACTGTTCCCATTCATATAAAGAGTTTTAGTAGTACTACAAAAGAATTCCGCAAAACCAAATTTCTCAAGGGAGAGAAATAGAAACTCATGTTACACTGTATCAAAGGCTTTATAAATGTCTAAGAAGACAATAAATCTATAAAATCTTCGAAGATTAGATCAGAATAGTCAATAAGGTCTAACACCAGTCGGATATTATTAGATATACACTACCGTTCAAAAGTTTGGGGTCACTTAGAAATGTCCTTGTTTTTGAAAGAAAATCAAATTTTTTGTCCATTCATTAAAATAACATCAAATTGATCAGAAATACAGTGTAGACATTGTTGTAAATGACTATTGTAGCTGGAAACCGCTGATTTTTAATTGAATATCTACATAGGCATACAAAGGCCTATTATTAGCAACCATCACTCCTGTGTTCCAATGGCACGTTGTGTTAGCTAATCCAAGTTTATCATTTTAAAAGGCTAATTGATCATTAGAAACCATTTTGCAATTATGTTAGCACAGCTGAAAACTGTTGTTCTGATTAAAGAAGCAATAAAACTGACCTTCTTTAGTCTAGTTGAGTATCTGAAGCATCAGCATTTGTGAGTTCGATTACAGGCTCAAAATGGCCAGAAACAAAAAAACTTTCTTCTGAAACTCGTCGGTCTATTCTTGTTCTGAGAAATGAAGGCTATTCCATGCGAGACAACATGTCATTGGAACACAGGAGTGATGGTTGCTGATAATAGACCTCTGAACGCCTTTGTAGATATTAAATTCTTATTTTAAATCTGCCGTTTCCAGCTCACCCAATGTGATATGGATCTGCTATTTTCTTTACTTTTGAACCGGAACCCCCAACAGAAGCTAGCCAGCTAACTAGCTACTAGCTAGTGGTCATCAGCTTTAGCCCGGACAACTCTCGCCAGTCTGCGCAGCAAGACTCAAACCAGAGCAAATCGGACTTATTTTTCTCCATATCTCCGGATTCCTACCGCAAGCTCTGAACCTTTTCACCTGGATCATCGCAACTAGCAAGCTGCTATCCGAGTGGCCACTCCTGGCTAACGTCTCTGTCCCAAAGCAAGAACCAATTAGCCTTGAGCTAGCCTTTGCTAGGCCCATCTCCCGGCTAGCCGAAGAGGTCCATCAGCCACTCCTTGGGCAACAATACCTATTTTGCCAATTGGCCTGGACCCCTTTTACTGCCGACACGGAGTCCCGCCGACCCATCACGACTGGACTACCAACGTAATTCGGCCGAGGGTTTTTTTCAACTGGCTCCTCCGCCGCGACGTCCCCTGAATGCCCATCTGCTAGCCCATCTGCTCCTCCCTAAGTTTGTTTTATTCACAGCTTTAGCACACTCTACCAACCCGGATATCCTAGCAGTGTCTGAATCCTAGCTTAGGAAGACCACCAAAAACCCTGAACTTTACATCCCTAACTATAACATTTTCCGACAAGATAGAACTGCCAAAGGGGATGGAGTTGCAATCTACTGCAGAGATAGCCTGCAGAGTTCTGTCTTACTATCCAGGTCTGTACCCAAACAATTTGAACTTCTACTTCTAAAAATCCACCTTTCCAGAAACAAGTCTCTCACCGATTTCGCTTGCTATAGACCACCTTCTGACCCTAGCTGTGCCCTGGACACCATATGTGAATTAATTGCCCCCCATCTATCTTCAGAGCTCGTGCTGTTAGGTGACCTAAACTGGGACATGCTTAACACCCCGGCCATCCTACAATCTAAGCTTGATGCCCTCAATCACACACAAATTATCAATGAACCTACCAGGTACAACCCCAAATCCGTAAACACTGGCACCCTAATAGATAGCATCCTAACCAACATGCCCTCCAAATACACCTCTGCTGTCTTCAACCAGGATCTCAGTCCGATCAAACGACCGGTCAAACGACCAGCCCATCTCTGTCAAACGCTCCCTAAAACACTTCAGTGAGCAGGCCTTTCTAATCGACCTGGCCCGGGTATCCTGGAAGGATATTGACCTCATTCCATCAGTACAGGATGCCTGGTTATTCTTTGAAAGTGGTTTCCTCACCATCTTAAATAAGCATGCCCCATTCAAAAAAGGTAGAACCAGGAACATATATAGCCCTTGGTTCACTCCAGACCTGACTGCCCTTGACCAGCACAAAAACATCCTGTGGCATACTGCATTAGCATCAAATAACACCCGCGATATGCAACTTTTCAGGGAAGTTAGGAACCAATATACACAGGCAGTTAGGAAAGCAAAAGCAAAAGCTAGCTTTTTCAAACAGAAATTTGCATCTTGTAGCACAAACTCCAAAAAGTTCTGGGACACTGTGAAGTCCATGGAGAATAAGAGCACCTCCTCCCAGCTGCCCACTGCACTGAGGCTAGGAAACACTGTCACCACCGATAAATCCGCAATAATTGAGAACTTCAATAAGCATTTTTCTACGGCTGGCCACGCTTTCCACCTGGCTACCCCTACCCCGGTCAACAGCCCTGCACCCCCCACAGCAACTTGCCCAAGCCTCCCCATTTCTCCTTCACACAAATCCAGATAGCTGATGTTCTGAAAGAGCTGCAAAATCTGGACCCCTACAAATCAGCCGGACTAGACAATCTGGACTCTCTCTTTCTAAAATTATCCGCCAAAATTGTTGCAACCCCTATTACTAGCCTGTTCAACCTCCCTTTCGTATCATCTGAGATGCCCAAAGATTGAAGAGGGGTAGCTTTCCAAAGGGCTGACACTCTAGACCCAAACTGCTACAGACCTATATCTAGCCTACCCTGCCTTTCTAAGGTCTTCGAAAGCCAAGTTAACAAACAGATCACCGACCATTTCGAATCCCACCGTACCTTCTCCACTATGCAATCTGGTTTCCGAGCTGGCCATGGGTGCACCTCAGCCATGCTCAAGGTCCTAAACGATGACATAACATAAGAGATGATACTGTGCAGGTGTATTCATCGACCTGGCCAAGGATTTCGACTCTGTCAATCACCACATTCTCATCAGCAGACTCAACAGCCTTGGTTTCTCAAATGACTGCCTCGCCTCGTTCACCAACTACTTCTCAGACAGAGTTCAGTGTGTCAAATCAGAGGGCCTATTGAGACCTCTGGCAGTCTCTATGGGGGTGCCACAGGGTTAAATCCTCGGGCCGACTCTTTTCTCTGTATACATCAATGATGTCGCTCTTGCTGCTGGTGGATTCTCTGATCTAGCTCTATGCAGACAACACCATTCTGTATACTTCTGGCCCTTCTTTGGACACTGTGTTAACCTCTCTGGGATATGTGGGACGGTAGCGTCCCACCTGGCCAAAAGCCAGGGAAAATGCAGAGCGGCAAATTCAAATTACTATAAAAATCAAACTTTCATGAAATCACACATGCAAGATAGCAAATTAAAGCTACACGTGTTGTGAATCCAGCCAACATGTCAGATTTCAAAAAGGCTTTTCGACGAAAGCAAACAATGCTATTATCTGAGGATAGCACCTCTGTAAACAAAGAGAGAGAAGCATATTTCAACCCTGCAGGCGTGACACAAAACGCAGAAATAAAAATATAATTCATGCCTTACCTTTGACGAGCTTCTGTTGTTGGCACTCCAATATGTCCCATAAACATCACAAATGGTCCTTTTGTTCGATTAATTCCGTCGATATATATCCAAAATGTTCATTTATTTGGCGCGTTCGATCCAGAAAAACGCTGGTTCCAACCGCACAATGTGACTTCAAAATATCTCAAAAGTTACCTGTAAACTTTGCCAAAACATTTCAAACTACTTATGTAATACAACTTTAGGTATTTTTTTACGTAAATAATCAATCAAATTCAAGACGGGATGATCTGTGTTCAATACAGGAGGAAAACAAACTGTATCTAGCTTTCTGCGCCTCTATCTAACAGTACACTTCAAGTGACCCTCGTTCAAGATGGCCGTACGTCTTCATTACACAGAGGGAAAACCTCAACCAATTTCTAAAAACTGTTGACATCCAATGGAAGCGATAGGAACTGCAAGAAGGTCCCTTAGAAATCTGGATTCCCAATGAAAACGTATTGAAAAGAGAGTGACCTCAAAAAAAAATCTGAATGGTTTGTCCTCTGGGTTTTGCCTGCTAAATAAGTTATGTTATACTCACAGACATGATTCAAAACAGTTTTAGAAACTTTAGAGTGTTTTCTATCCAAATCTACTAATAATATGCATATCTTATCTTCTGTGGATGAGTAGCAGGCAGTTGAATTTGGGCATGCATTTCATCCGGATGTGAAAATACTGCCCCATGTCACCAAGAAGTTAACCAACCCCCAGACGAGCTTCAATGCCATACAACTCTCCTTCCATGGCCTCCAACTGCTCTTAAATGCAAGTAAAACTAAATGCATGCTCTTCAGCCAAACGCTGCCCAAACCGGCCCGCCGTCCAGCATCACTACTCTGGATGGTTCTGACTTAGAATATGTAGACAACTACCTAGTTGTCTGGTTAGACTGTAAACTCTCCTTCCAGACTCACATTAAGCATCTCCACAATTAAATCTAGAATCGTCTTCCTATTTCACAGCAATGTATCCTTCACTCATGCTGCCAAACATACTCTCGTAAAACTGACTATCCTACCGATCCTCGACTTTGGCGATGTCATTTACAAAATAGCCTCCAACACTCTACTCAGCGAATTGGATGCAGTCTATCACAGTGCCATCCGTTTTGTCACCAAAGCCCCAATACTACCCACCACTGCGACCTGTATGCTCTCGTTGGCTGGCCCTCACTTCATATTCGTCGCCAAACCCACTGGCTCCAGGCAATCTATAAGTCTTTGATAGGTAAAGCCCCGCCTTATCTCAGCTCACTGGTCACCATAGCAGCACCCACACATAGCACACACTCCAGCAGGTATATTTCACTGGTCACCCCAAAAGACAATTCCTCCTTCGGCCGCCTTTCCTTCCAGTTCTCTGCTGCCAATTACTGGAACGAACTGCAAAAAATCACTGAAGCTGGAGACTCATATCTACCTCACTAACTTTAAGCACCAGCTGTCAGAGCAGCTCACAGATCACTCCACCTGTACATAGCCCATCTGTAAATAGGCCATCCAACTACCTCATCCCCATAATGTTATTGATTTTATTTATTTTGCTCCTTTGCACCCCAATATCTCTACTTGCACACTCATCTTCTGCACATCTATCACTCCAGTGTTTCTCCAGTGTAATTATTTTGCCACTATGGCCTATTTATTGCCTTACCTCCCTTATCCTCCCTCATTTGCACACACTGTACATATACTTTTTCTATTGTATTATTGTCTGTATGTTTGTTTATTCCATGTGTAACTGTGTTGTTGTTTGTGTCGCACTGCTTTGCTTTATCTTGGCCAGGTCGCAGTTGTAAATGAGAACTTGTTGTCAACTAGTCTACATGGTTAAAGAAAGGTGAAAAAAGTAGGGAACTTAGGGAACTTGTTTAGAACTTAGGGAACTTGGTTAGCCAATGTAGAATACGCTTTTCCAAAGATTCAAGTAACTGATCATTTTTAAGTTTGGAATTGTACCTATAAATGTTGGTAATAATAATAATGTTATTGTTACAGTTGATAACAAGACAAAGAAAGTGACCAAAGGGGTCACAGTCAGAGTGCAAAATACATCAATTGAAATGATTCTTTAGAGTGATGAAAACCATGAGAGAGCCATACATCATTTCCCCACTGAGATCTCCAGAAGTTGACATCGGTAGAAACTGAAAAAACTGAAAAAATCTGTTTTAAGGTGTTTGGAAATAAAAAAAAATAAGGCTTTGCGCTTTACATTATTTCTTAACCCCCTAGCATAGAGTGAAACTATAGACAACGACAAAGTGAAATATAGAACAGAAAGTGCTATGAGCTAATTCACAAATCGAGTAAGAATGAAAAGAAAGCATATACTGTAGATATAAATTATTGAGTGAGAACAGTTTAGCGTAACAAAGATAACTGTCAGAACAAGAAACAACAAAGAGCTTGCTCACTGCCTATACTGCAGGTAAAAATATCATAAGTTAGAGAACAAGTAAAATAGTAAATATCCATTACTCCAGTAGTTTTGTGCAGTCAGAACGAAAGTTAAATTACTTAGAGCCGGGAGTGGGATCTGCTCACATCAGAGGTAGCTATTTACTGTAGGTAGCCTTATGTTGGCCACCAGGCACAGTCTATGACAGTCGCACATTTGCCGCACAGTCTCCCCATCTGCCTCGGGAACTCTATACAGTCTCAGATTCCACCGTCTTGAGTAGCTTTCGAGTTCCGCGATTGTTCTTTGGCACAAGTTCATCTTTCCCTCCTCCTTTTCGACACGCTTTTCAATGTGAGTGACCTTAACATCCTTGATTTCCATGTATGCGAAGTCAACTGTTTTTTTTAAGCTCTCGATTTTCATTGCGTTGTTGCCTGCCATTTACCCTATGGCATCGGACCTTGTATTGATGAGCCTGGAAAGAGTGGCGATAACATCATTATTGGCAGCAGCATCGGGGCCCAGATCAAACATGCCTTTCTTGGAAGCTGGAGGTTTGCTTGGGGTATAGGCAAAGAAGGAAAATCCTCGTCTGACACGGTAAGTGTCATAGAGTCTGTCAGACCAGTATAGTTGTGGCAGTTGTCAATCAAAGCATTTGCCTCCTGTGTAACAACATTGGATGATGGCGGAGGATTGCTAGCTGAGGAGGTAGCCATAAGATTTTTCTTTATGTCAGCACGCTGTGACATTTTGGAAAATATAATCTTAAATCATCAATAACCTGGTGTTTTTAGCAATCAAAGTATTAATTTGGTAGTTCAAAATAATACACTTTTCATTATCTTTCAAAAGTTGCCATGCAGAGCTCGGTAGGAAGCGTGTGCTCAAGCTGCCACCTTGTAGTTTAGTGGAGGTATAGTGGAGGACCTGTAATCTCATCAGAAGTGGCCAGGGTTTAGCATAAAATAAGCATACAGATAAGATACCGTCTGCCCTTGTGTTCGGCCTGTGGCGTTTGGATTGACTGTGTGGGGGGGTTGGGTGATTGGACTGTGGAAATAATATGAAGGGAGAGGGACGTGACATGGGCGTGTGTGGTTGTGTGTGTGTTATGACTGTATACAGATGGGTGGATGATGGAATTGACCGGTCATGCTCCACAAAAAGTGATCTTGAGGGTTTTTTCAGGCCTTTGTTGCAGTGTGGACATTGTGACAGTGTTGACTCTGGAGAGGGGAGTGGGCCGCAGGCACCATACACAATAGTAGGAGACGTGGGGCCTGCAGATGGAGAGATAATGACTTGGCATTTAAAAATAGGGAATAAATGTGATAACTGATGCACATGGGGTAGAAAGCTTACTTACCCTTTAGGCCATATAAAGTTGAACAAATTGAGCAAGTGAAGAACATTTGAAAAGGGGCATTTCATCTTATCTGTACATTTTTCTGTGAGGGTTTGATCAACTTTGACCTTCATCAGATAAAGCAAATCAGTCTTGTCATCATGTTGTCAGCGGGGCCTCTTAAAGTCTAACGTTATATCCTGTATATTTAGTGTATTTGTATATTAATATATCTGTGATTTTTGTGTCCTCCCTTGTGATTCTCGCATGAGTAAGTCAAGATCTAATGCTGGCCCATGGGAGCATGCCGGGGGAGCTTCCAGGAGACTAGCTTACTTGCTGCAGTGAAATTATTTTGGAAAAGGAACTGGACTCCCGTGCCGGTAGGCTTCTGTATTGGTTATAGAGCCCTACTTCAGCTGTTTGTGCTGGGCAATTTCACAGTGACAGAATATTGACCACAGTTTTTCACTTTAAAATGTATGCCAAACAAAAAACATTGATCTCACATGCATTTTTCAGTGATATTTGCCTCAAAGCGAGCATAGAGGTAGTTTAGCTCGTCTGGTAGGCTCTTTTCACTGGGCAGCTCTCGGCTGTGCTTCCCTTTGTAGCCTGTAATGGTTTGCAAGCCCTGCCACATCCGACGAGCGTCAGAGCCAGTGTAGTATGATTCGATCTTAGTCCTGTATTGACGCTTTGCTTGTTTGATGGGTCAACGGAGAGCATAGCGGGATTTCTTATAAGTTTCCGGGTTAGAGTCCCGCTCCTCGAAAGCGGCAGCTCTAACCTTTAGCTCAGTGCGGATGTTGCCTGTAATCCATGGCTTCTGGTTTGGGTATGTACGTACGGTTATTGTGGGGACGACGTCATCGATGCACTTATTGATGAAACCAATGACTGATGTGGTGTACTCCTCAATGCCATCAGAGGAATCCTGGAATATATTCCAGTCTGTGCTAGCAAAACAGTCCTGTAGCTTAGCATCTGCTTCATTTGACCACTTTTTTATAGATCTTGTCACTGTTGCTTCCTGCTTTAATTATTGCTTGTAAGCAGGAATCGGGAGGATAGAATTATGGTCAGATTTGCCAAATGTAGGGCGAGGGAGAGCTTTGTATCTGTCTCTGTGTGTGGAGTAAAGTTGGTCCAGAGTTTTTTCCCCTTCTGGTTGTACAATTAACATGCTGATAGAAATTAGGTAAAATGGATTTAAGTCCCCGGCTACTAGGAGTTCTGCCTCTGGGTGAGCGTTTTCTTGTTTGCTTATGGCGTAATACAGCTTATTCAATGCTGTTTCAGTGCCAGCCTCTGACTATGGTGGTATGTAAAACAGCTATGAAAAATACAGTTGAAAACTCTGTAGGTAGGTAGTGTGGTCTACAGTTTATCATGAGATACTCTACCTCAGACAAGCAATAGCTCGAGACTTCCTTAGATGTCGTGCAGCTGTTATTTACAAAAATGCATGGTCCGCCGCCCCTGGTCTTACCAGACGCCGCTGTTCTATCCTGCCGGTGCAGCGTATAACCAGACAGCTTTATGTTGATAGTGTCGTTGTTCAGCCACGTATCTGTGAAGCATAAGATATTACAGTTTTGAATGTCCCGTTGGTAGTTTAATCTTCCACGTAGGTCATCTATTTTATTGTCCAAAGATTGAACGTTTGCTAGCAGAATGGAAGGAAGTGGGGGTTTATTCGATCACCTACAAATTCTCAGAAGGCATCCCGCCCTCCGGACCCTATTTCTCCGCCTCCTCTTCACGCAAATCACGGGAATCTGGGCCTGTTCCCGAGAAAGCAGTATATCGTTCGCGTCGGCCTCGTCAGACTTGTTAAAGGAAAAAAAATATTCTGCCAGTCTGTGGTGAGTCATCGCAGTCCTGATGTCCAGAAGTTATTTTCGATCAGAAGAGACGGCAGCTCCAACATTATGTGCAAAATACGTAAAAAAAGAAGTTACAAACAATGCAAATAAACAAACAAAAAAACACAATCGGTTGGGGGCACGTAAAACGTCTGCCTTCTTCTCTGGTGCCATCTTACTTTTCAGGTCAGAGCTTCTGGCTTCTACTCTCTCATCTAGCCAGCTGGAATATCTATGGGATGAGACAGCCGTTAACCCATCCCAGATTAACCCACTTAATTAACCCACTATAGCAACCCTATCAGAGATGGCTTGTAACTAAGTGTGATTGTTAAGTTGGTCGTGGAAAGTGAGGTTGTGGTTATTGATGTATGGTGCACCTAAAGTTGATGGAAATCTTAAAGCAGGTGCTGCTACATGAATTCATTCAAGGGTATAATTCAATGTATGGAATGGACAGCAGGATATTTAAGCAATAAGGCCCGAGGGTGTGTGGTACATGGCCAATATACCACGTCCAAGGGCTGTTCTTAGGCACGACGCATTTCGGAGTGCCTGGATACAGCCATTAGCTGTCGAATATTGGCCATGTACCACAAACCCCTAAGGTGCCTTATTACTATTATGAACTGGTTACTGAAGTAATTAGAGCAGTAAAAACAAATGTTTTATCATACCCATGGTATACGGTCTCATATACCACGGCTGTCAGCCAATCAGCATTCTTGGCTGGAACCACCCAGTTTATAATGGCTGTTACATCACATACACAAACAGAGGAAGAGAGTGTGCTTGTATGGGCCTAATGAGCCGTTAGGCTGATGACATCACCCCTGTGTGTGGGCCTACAGTACACCCAAATTCCAAGGCTCACCCGCACACATTCACTCCAAGGGTGCTCTGTTGACTGCTCTGTAAACTCTCTCTCCTATAATGATTGGTGTTGTGTGAGGAGAAGACTGGGTTGTTTGCATTCACCCAGTACACAGAAGACTAGAAACTGTGAGTCTCGTTCCCATATCAGCACTCCATCTTCCTCGCTATAGTCCTGGCAAGTGCGGGAAAGAGACTGTAGACTCTCCCTCTGTCTCATTCACGCCTCCTGCTTTGTGAGACAGACATTAGCTGCTTCTCTGTGTGTCTGCTGGAGCTGACACAGAACACCAATCAGCCTGCCTACTGCCAGAGAGCGACGCTGTCTCTCTCTCATCCCTGCAATTACTCAGCTAATGCAGATTTGTCAAACAAAGTGAACATGTGAGTGTGTGTGGTTCTCCACATTAGAGCTCTGTGCCCGTATCCACAAAGCATCTCAGATTAAGAGTGCTGATCTAGGATCAGGTCCCCCACATCCAATCTTATTCATTATGATCTAAAAAGTAGCACTGATTCTGGATCAGCACTCCTACTCAGACGCTTTGTAGATGCAGGTCCTGATTCCATCTCACCCTAGGGCAGGGTTTCCCAAGCTCGGTCCTGGGGCCCCCCCTGGGTGCACGTTTTGATTTTTGCCCTAGCACTACACAGCTGATTCAAATAACCAACTCATCATCAAGTTTTAATTATTTGAATCAGCTGTGTAGTGCTAGAGCAAAAACCAAAACGTGCCCCCAGGGGGGCCCCAGGACCGAGTTTTGGAAACCCTGCCCTAGGGTATCAACGGATTTCTAAGGATGAAGACATACTGTAGAATTGTCAGGGTGAAACGTGTTGTGTCATTCAGAGGGTTCTGGATGGTGAAACCACAGTCAGTTAAGAACACATTCTTATTTACAATGACAGCCTAGGAACAATGGGTTAACTGCCTTGTTCAGGGGAATAATGACAGATTCTTGCCTTGTCAGCTCGGGGATTCGATCTAGTAACCTTTTACTGGCCCAACGCTCTAACCACTAGGCTACCTGCCGCCCGTAAGACATAAGAGCAGGACTGCCAGAAAAAGTGTGGCGGGGCGGCATTTGCCACAGCACTTTTCAGTCAGGTGTCACAGCGCCGCTCCATTTTTGATTTAGTTTAATAAAATATATTGACGTAAAGCATTAAAAAGAGGGGCAAAGTGCAGTTCTTTTGTTTTTATACCAGTTTGACGATTTATCAATTTGCTCACATTTTCACTTTCAATTCACATCGGAATGCTGCTGCAGGCTCTGTGCGTGTCTTGACTAATCCAATTCACGGAAATCGCAGCTCTCTCCACTTTCCTCCAGTATTTATTTAGCAAGGGTGATAACACATCACTATCGGCAGACACAAGCAAATACACTTACATAAATTTAGCCGTCTATACACCTAAAAATGTGCAATCTGACATGAAGTATTGCCGGGTTCCCCAACTGGCAGGTCCTTTTATTTAGCCCCATAAGTTAAAAATATATATAAAATAGAGACACATGATCGTATAAAATATAAGCAAGGTTTAGAAATTATTATTTTTGGTCAAACATATCCGTTTGGGCTTCTTGGGGTCATTTGGCAGTGTTCAAATTATTTGTAATTATGTTCCGGCCCCCGAACATCCGCTCTCGAAAAAAATCGGACAATTGCTAAATCTAGTTGATGATCCCTGATGTATGGCATGAAAACTAGACTATTTGTCAGTCTGTTCAGCAGCAGCTACATAGTCTAGCCTATTAGCCTCTGTCCAGGGTAAACAAATCGGTAACGTTGTGTATTTATTTATTTATTTCCCACTTGTTTGAGAAAATGTGAATGGGATCAAGTATGGTTCCAACTTCAAGCTGACTGGGCTACCTAGACTTTATCAACACAAAATGATTAACTGGAATGAATCAATAAAACACAACAGCTGACAAAGACTGACAAAGGCCTACAGTTACATAAGGGCAGGACTACACGATGCAAACCAGCAAAAGGCAAGCTCGGCCCTGTGAGATGTATTGTCCAATCATGTTGGTTTCTCTGTGTCTGTGAACAAGTAAAGTACACTGTTGCTGCAGTTTGACAGGGTTTTCATCCTCCCCAAGGCCAGGAGTCTTTTTTAAACCATGTGACCTAATTACAAAAACTCTTGTGGTGCCACTTCTGCATAAGAGGAACACCTCAGATTGAGACAAATTGGTGACTGAATGGGTTCCTTTCATTTCTCCAGATACACTTGATTTATATAATACAGACCTTCAGTTAATGCCATTCAATACCTTTAATTTAGACAGAATGGAGATAACTGCAGAAATATGAAAACATTTGAAACTTACAACAAAAAATAAACAAAATGTATGATTTGATGTAACATAGTGTTTCCTTTAACATTTATATATGAAAGAACATTTCCTGTTATCCACTTTTAAGTTGGGAAGTGAATACTTAGTTTCTGATTGACTTGGGTAATGACCAATGGGGCAGAGTTTTTACCGTCATTGTCAGTGCCGGTGCTGAAGAATGGATAAAGTTTAGCAGGTTTTAAAGCGTGATTGGAGAAAGAATAGATATGAGACCTGTTGTCCACATCATAAAAGGAGACCTGACCCTGTTCATAATCAATATAAATCCCTATCTTCTGGGGAGTCGGATTAAGATAGAGGAGGACAGGAAGCTCATCAAGAGCTATATACTCATTCTCATCCCTCATACATAGAGCCAGGTATCCATTGTCAGGCTCCACAATAGTCCTTCCCTTCCTGTTGATGGACTCTACTGCCACTCCTAAAACCCAGTTAGTCTTTCCTTCCACCTGCACCTCATAGTAGAATCTCCCTGAGGAGAAACCCTCCTTTCCTAGGACATTAACAACAAAATCAAACCTTTGAGGGCCGTCTGTGACGTTTTGCCGGAGATCTCCAAATCTCACTTGTTTCCCGTCTTCAGAGACGATGAGGTTGGGATGTGCTGTATCAGGGTCCAGAGTCACATTCACTGCACACGTCTTGATCCTTCCCAACTCAGCAGCAGACAGCCTGTTCTCTTCACCATCGAGTGCTTCCCTCAGCTTGTTCACAGCTCTCCTCATAGCTCCAACACTGGGATCACTGTGAACGCTGACCTCAGACCAGTCGATGGTAGCCGGTGGGGTACAAAGGGATGGGAACATCTGGAGAAGGTGGAGGTGGTCTTCAGTGTGTGAGAGCTGCTCCAGCTCATTGCTTCTCTTCTGTAGCTGAGAGATTTCCTGTGATAGCTTTAGAATGTGCTCTAGAGCCCAGGTTGCTGCTGCTTCCTGGTTCTTCTCAATCTCCTCAATTGCTTTTATGTAGGTCTGCTCAACGAGCCTTGCCATTTCAGTCAGTAACAGCACTGTGTCCTCTTTCTCCCTCTCCACATTTTTCTCACTGTGTATTGCAGCGTGTGCGATCTCCTTTATCCTCTCACGTCGGTCCTGGATCATCAGCTGCATTTCCACCCTCACTTTTTTTACGTCTATCTCTCCACACTCATCCCTTGTGTGGACATAGTGGTTCTTGTCCTTGCAGAATGGATACTGACCAGTTTGGCCGCTTGCACAGGTGTGTCTGTCTTGTTTCATGCTGTACTCATACTCCACTTCCTCCTCCTCATCGATCTCAATATCTTCTTCGAATTCCTGCAGAGTAGCGGTGCATGTCAGGCACACAGATAACAGCAGGTACAACAGGCTGGCATTCAGGGCCCTCCCTATCCTATTGTTGTTTGGTGACATTTCTGGGAACAAGAAAACACAGTCATGTTTTAGTCTAGTTTAGCTTAGTTTTTGTTCAGTCCATCTAGAATATGAATGCAAAGCCCCATTTAAGAACTGAAACTTTAATGACTGGTATATATCCATGTAGAGATAAAAGGCAGCATTGGTTACGTGTATTCTCTGCCAGTCAATGACTTATGCATCATTAGCCTGGTTAAACTGAAAACATAACAGAGGCGCTAAATCTCAAACCGAACAAATCATCTAGAACAAAAGGGAGACCAACTCTATATTAATGCCTATTAATTTGGAATGAGATGTTCGACGAGCAGATGTCCACATACTTTGGTCATATAGTGTAGGTAACATGACTTGCGTGGGATTTGTGCCACAGAAAACAGTGCCAGGCCAAGCATGGATTGCTGTCATACCTTGTATCAACAACAAACACATACAAACACTTCTCACTCAGGACGCAAATAATAATTGGGATGCCAGTGATCAAAAAATTGAATGTATTCTGGGGCATATTATTAGGATACTACCATGAAATAACATTTGAACTGTATAATGTATTGTAGAAAATCCACAATTTATCTACAAAAGTTTGCGATGTCCAATCTATACATTGCATTTCTATTAAATCTACAATATGTAACTTTTTAGGCGACACACCAAATTCATATTGAAATGTGAGATATACATCTTAAATTCTCACTGAAAGCAAGTCTAAGAAGCATATGTTCTATGCTTGCTATTTCTATGTGTCTCGTTCTTAAGTTTTATTTTTGCGTCTTACTTTTAGCTTCAAACAGCTGAAAAGACAATAATTATTGGTTATGGAAAATATATTTCACAACGGTTTAGATGGTACAATGATTCTCTACATAATGAATGCTTTTTTTTATCACAAACTGAAATTAGGCAAACTATTAAAATTTTTGCAACCAGGAAATAGAGTGATTTCTGCATAGTGCACCTTTAAAGCGTTAAGAAATGTCCCCTTGGTAAATAAACTTGTCCACTCACCTGATTATGTGTTTGCCTCTAGTAGTGTCTCAGTTGGCTCTCTTCTTTCACTTCACTTGAAAGAGGATTACTTTATATCCAGTACCTGGCCAGGATAGTTTCACTTTACCATAATACCCTGACGTCAGTCATACCAGCATAAAATATGTATTTCCTCCTCCTCCCCCTTCTTATAAAGAACTATTGCATAAAATCAACTTAAAGGAACTCAAGTTAAATATTAACTTAAGTCGGTGCACATTATATAATTTGGACTTAATACAACACCCTAAATCATCAAACCACTAGTTCAGTGAACTAAACCACTGACTCCATGGCAGCCCAGTATATAGGACATGAGGCCCTAATGAATCATTAGTTTTATGGAGAGCTGAAGACAGAGGACTAGGACACATCTCTTTCCTTGCAGACACACACACCCTTATTTACCACATGGCTGCCTGGAGTTTGACAGGTCCTATGTGGTTCTTAACAGTTTTATGCATGGATGGAGGCTGAGAGGCTGTCACAGCCTCAGGAGATATCAAGACTCAGGATAAGACCCAGATGCAGACACCGGAGGCGGATAGTTCGGTTCTCAGAATATTTATTATAGCAAAGGGCAGGTCGAGGGCAGGCAGAGGTTCCTAATCCGAGTCATTAAGGGACCGAACAGCAGGCAGGCTCAGGACAGGCAGAAAGGTTAGAACCAGGGAAGACTAGAAAACAAGAACTTGCAAAATGGGAAACACGCTGGTAAGACCTGGCAAAACAAGACAAACTGGCAAGAGACAAACAGAAAACGCAGGTATAAGTACACAGGGGATAATGCAGAAAAATAGGAGACACCTGGTGGGGGGTGGAGACAAGCACAAGACAGGTGAAACAGATCAGGGTGTGACAGGGGATCAGGTTAAGAGACATACGGTGCAGATTTTTTGGTTCTGAAATCTACAGAAGAGACAGGAAGGACAATGACAATTTTCAGAGTCAAATATCTGTAAAGCTTAGAGGATCTCATGTCAAAAGCTGTTGAAGTAATATGGCTGCAGGTTCACCTGCCTCACCTAATGCCTATTATTGTGGGAAGTTGCTATAGACCACCGAGTGCTAACAGACAGTATCTGGATCATACACTGATTGTACAAAACAATAGGAACATGACATATAGACTGACCAGGTGAAATCTATGATCCCTTATTGATGTCACCTGTTAAATCCACTACAGTCCGTGTAGATGAATGGGAAGGGACAGGTTAAAGCCTTAAGACAATTGAGACATGGATTGTGTATGTGTGCCATTCAGAATGTGCAAGACAAAAGATTGAAGTGCCTTTGAACGGGGTATGGTAGTAGGTCGAGGCGTACCGGTTTCAGTGTGTCAAGAACTGAAACGCTGCTGGGTTTTTCACACTCAACAGTTTCCGATATTGTAACGGTTTTGACTTGAGGTTATTATTTATAGGGGTGCCAGGTAGATTGTGCCTACCAGAGAGAACTTTGGTTTCTCCTTTTGGTTTGGGAGGGAATGAGTCCCATCTGGTTCGTCAAGTCTACACCATACAAAGGACTTATGTAAAAGTCAGGATAGAAATAAACTTTTCAAAAACCCTTAAAACATTGGAAAGAACTTCAAAAACAACTGTATTCTTTTGGCGTGGGTTGTATTACCAACATAAATGATTACACACATATAATAATATAACACAATGAGTTCTGGTTCCTCCTGAAATGTCCTGTACCTCGGGCCTAAAAAGAGTCCAGCCCGGTAAAGAAGTTCAGGGAACTCAAGTCACGCAAAGGTCACTTTGTCCGTTCATTCAAGTGTAGCGTAAACCCAGTATTGATCATACGCTTTATAGTTGTGTGGTAAAATAATTGTATCAACTCTTACTAAGTCGTCAACTACAACTAACTACATAAATCATCACAGTATACATCACATCAAAACAAATGAAATACCGTATTCAAAAAGGTTGCAGTCAGTCAGTCAGACAATCAACAGATCTCCAGCAGAGAAAGGCCACGAAGAACAGAGAGGTGTAGTCCACGGACGCAAAGAGTGGATCCGATCCTGGGTAAACTCTATTAGGCTACAAAACACACGGAATAGTGAGGGTTGAACACATCCTCATTCACGTCTCCATCACAACCCCACTTTTGGGCATCTGATGCTGGCTATTTAATTGGAAATTAAAGGGAAAGTGCCCTATTGGAAGGAGAAGCACTGAGACGGTTCAGAAAAGGTCAGGGCCGTCACACACCCCCTCCCCTGCAAAAAGCAGACCATTGCACTGGAAGGCACATCTTGGTCGGGGAAACCGAGAAATGTCTCCATCACTTTCCTCTACAAAAATATGAATTACTTTTTGGCGCTCATGCTCTTGAGCTGAGGGGTCACAGGCCTTAAGGTGTGAGACTTCTGGGTCTGGGAATCCGGGAAAAGTCTCCTCACTTTCCTCTTCAAAGATATCCAGGACCTTGCGGCCCTCAATCGCCTCCAATTCCTCAGCCGAGGGGTAACAGGCCTTAAGGCGTGAGATATGGACAACGCGCATATCTTCACCTGTATCCTCTTTCACCACTCGGTAGTTCAAAGGGCCCATCTGCTCCAAAATCCTATATGGTCCTTGCCATTTAGGAGTGAGCTTGGCCGAGAAGAATTGTTCAGCTTTCGAGTAAGGATGAGAGCGAAGCCACACCCGATCACGAAGCTGGGACTGCATGTCTCGTCTGTTCTTATCATAATTTCTCTTCTGCTTGAGTCGAGCCTGGATCATGTTCTTTGAGACAAGAGCTCTCAAGTCGTGGAGATGGATTACCTGGTCATAGCAAGCAGCGTCTGGAGTAAGCTGCTGGGGCTGTAGCACCAGATCCAAGGGTCCTCGGAGGGAACGACTTAGGTTCAGCTCTGCAGGTGTGACTCCAGTGGACACAGTGTCTGTGCTGGGTCCCTACATAGAAAGCAACCATTGTCTTCAAGGTTCGATTTACTCTCTCAATGAGGTTGGTCTGTGGGTGATAGGCCGTGGTCAACTTCTGTCTCAGGTTCCATCTTTGGCAGATCTCCTCAAAGAGATCAGAGACAAATTGGGAACCTCGATCAGACAGGATGTAATCAGGCACTCCCCAGCGAGTCAGGATATTTTTTGTAAGGATGTTAGAGACGGTCCTCGCTGTGGCCTGACGCAGAGCAAAGAGCTCCACCCACTTTGATTAGTAATCAACAAAAACAAGCATGTACACATTCTGATTGGATCTTCTAGGAAATGGACCCATCAAATCCACTCCTAACATTTCCCAAGGTCGGGTAACGACCTTTTGCTGCAACTTGCCAACAGGCTTTCTACCTTCTGGTTTGTACATTTGACAAACCTGACAGTTTCGGATGTGTGCTTGCAACCACTTGTAGATTTTGAACCTGCCCAAATTACCAGCTAATGGGTCTTCATGGAAATGTTGAAGCAGTTGAAGGTGTAGAGTTTCAGGTATGTACATTTGGTAGAGTGTTCTGTGAGGTAGTTGTACTACTCGGTAGACTTTGTCTTCATTGATGGTCAGCTTTGTGGTAGGATTGACCATCTTTTCTCCATCTTTCAGAATAGTCTGGTACAAAGCCTGTACTTCTGGATCATCCTGTTGGACTTTCCAAATGGCCTCATCAGAGATGGGAAAGTCAGTTTTGGGTGAGTCTCGACTGCTTGACAGGACAGTAGCACATGTAAGATGAGGGCCACCATTACCACAAGCAGGAGTTCTGGATAAGGCATCTGGAACAGTGTTGTATTTTCCTTTCCTGTATTCTACTGCAAAGGTGAACTCTTGCAACCGTAGAGCCCATCTGATGAGTCTGGTGCTTGGTTTGTTGGTCTTGAACACCCACACTAGGGTGGAATGGTCCGTGACTACAGTGAAATGTCTTCCCTCCAGGTAGTACCTCCACTTTTCCAAAGCCCAGACATATGCAAGGCACTCTTGCTCGGTTGTGGAGTAGTTCCGTTCTGCTCCATTCAATGTCCAACTGGCGAACTCTAGCACTTCTTCGGTGCCAAGTCCAGTCTGTTGGACTAGGACAGCACCAAGTCCAACATCACTTGCATCAGTGTAAACAACAAAAGGGCAATCAAAGTTGGGATGACCTCAAATGGGAGGTGTGACGAGGTGTCGTTTCAGAGTTTCCTTTTCACTTCAACGCGTTGAGGGGTTCTGCCACCTGGGAGAAGTTCGACACAAATCGTAGGTACCATCCAGCCATCCCAAGGAACCATTGAAGGGCCTTGAGTGTGGTTGGCACAGGGAAGTCTTGTACAGCTTTTGTCTTTTCAGGATCCACATGAATGCCGTCAAAAGACAAAATATGGCCAAGGAACTTCAGGGAGGTTTGGCAGAAGTTGTTCTTCTTCATATTCAAGGTCAGACCAGTTTCTCTTAGCTTGTCCAACACTGCTTGAAGATCTTGAAAGTGTTGTTCTCTGTTCTGGGAGTAGATAATTATATCGTCCAGGTAGACGAAACAGATCTTCCCTTTGAGCTCACCTAACGCAATCCCCATGAGTCTTTGGAAAGTGGCAGGTGCATTCTTTAATCCAAAAGGCATCACCTTAAAGGAAAACAAGCCCTCAGCACAGACAAAAGCAGTGTTGTCCTTGCTTTCCTGGTCCATCTCAACCTGCCAATAACCACTATTGAGGTCAAGGGTAGTGAGCACAACAGCGCCAGACAATGACTCCAGGATCTCGTGGATGGTGGGAAGAGGATAGGCATCAGTCTGGAAAACATTGATGGTCTTCCTATAGTCCACAAAAAAATCTAAGATCACCCGTCTTTTTTGGGATGAGGACAACAGGAGCAGTCCAGGGAGAGGATGAATGTTCTATTATATCTTGTGTTAACATATCATTAATGAGTCCCTTTTGGGTGATTAGCTTCGCTGGGAACAAACGATATGGCTTCTGCTTGATCGGCATTTCCTGTGTAAGGAATATTTTGTGCTTCAGGAGCCCGGTGTGTCCTAGCTTTGAAGTACATACATCAGCAATGTTCTGCAGCTGTTCCAACAGCCTTAACTCCTCTGGCTGTTCCAGCTGAGCTCTTCTCACAGCCTGTAAAAGGAGATCATCAGAAGGATTAGCAAGGGTTAGTGGTACCGGAGCAACGGCAGAGAAGACTGCCACATTTGAACCCCAATCATGTAACTTTGTAGCTTCTGATTGGAAGAAATGCTTCTTGCTCGGATTGTATGGAAACCAGTAGCAATTGTGTGCGATATCAATCTGGACACCACTGAAGTACATGAAATCAATTCCCGACACGACAGGAAAAGCAAGTTTCTTGGTTTGTAGGATAACAGAAGGAATCATATAGGAGCAATTACACAGGCGGAACTCTACCTCACTCCATCCAAGTGGTCGTTTAGCCTCACCATCAGCCAGATAGAGTGGACCTTCTGTCCACGGCTTCAAGTTGTATTGTGGACCTTTATCCTCCTTCCACAGTTTCTCATTGAGCAGTGTGTAGGATGACCCGGTGTCCATGGGCCTATGGACAGGGGTAACACCAGTTGGTGCAGTATTAACTGAAAAGGGGATGTCGATGGGGGGGCGTAGGCAGTGACTCTTGGGGTTTCAGCTCTGGTTAAAGCACCCAGAGTAGGATGGTCATTCCTGCGAAGAGAGTTAGGTGTGTTGGCCTGTTGTGATTTGTGGTTTCTGGAAGGGTTTACTTGATACGGTCTTAGACATGTAGCTGAAGAATGTCCCTTTTGGCTACATCTCCAACAGAACATGGGATGGGTCTTGGCTGGAGACTGGCTGTTGTTGATGGTCTGGCTTGGGTAACTGTTTGGGTGTCTGTTTCTTTCTCTGTTCATATTGCTGTTGGCATTCTCTGTCCTTCTCAAACTGCTGTCCCAGGTGAACCAGTCCATCGACAGTGGTGACTCTTTCTCTGAGTTGACTGGCTAGTAGAGGGTTGATGCTCTTCAAGATCAATTTAATGACCTCTTCCTCCTCAATGCCAGGTTTCCACCTTCTGCACAGGGAGTGGTAACTGTATGCACAGTCACAGATACGCTCTTTCTCTCTTTGCACTCGATTTCTGACACTGTCTGCCAACTCATCTGTGTAGTCCTCAGACATAAATGCAGAGGAAAACTTGGCCTCAAAGTCAGCCCAGGAGGTAGTGGTGAGACGTGCCACATCCCACTAGTCTCGAGCTGTCCCATGCAACACAATCCTCAATGTGGCAAGGAGTTCTTCATCAGCCAGGGGATTGAGGGCAAGAAAGTCACGACATCTTTCCAGATACATTAGCGGATCAGGACTGTCATCTTTTTGCCCAAGGTGGGAAATTGCAATTTAATGGGCATCGCCCCCACATGACATCTACTCATATCACCATGAACAAAAGAGCTAGGAGGGATTGAGGAGGTACAGGGGGAGGGAGTTATCGGACCATGAAATTGAACACCATGATGCATGATGGACTGCATTCTGCAAGGGGGGTCTGCAGCATGGCCTTGTCTTGGGCTGTTCGGAGGTGCCATCTTGGCCCACATTGATCTGAACAGAAGTTGACACAAGAGAAACTCTGTGCAAGGAGTTGTGCCTAATGGAGGCCATGTCCACAGACACGTCATCCAACATTTTAACACAATTAGAGAGTTCTGTCTGCAAGTAGTCTACAGTGTTAACCATGGGATAAAACAGAATTAACGTCCTTGAGAACCTTAGTGTGGTGATGTTGCAGGCGCCATTGGAGAGTGGCAGTGAGTTGGTTTCGTTGGTAGTCTGTCCATGACACCAGTAATTTCCCGTCTTCCACTCTCACTGAGCTCTGTCAGCGTGTGGGTTAGAGTGCTCAGTGAGTTTCTGAATTCCATGGCACTCTGTTGTTGCTCTTCACTCAGACATTTGAATTTATGGTGGATTAGAGTTTGGAGATGTTGAGTCCGACGAATATCAATCATGTCACCTTGAAGTTGTAAGACTACAACCTCTGGAGATAAACCAGACAATGGAGGAAGGTTGGGTGTCAGAGGGAGGGCTAGCTCAGTACTTCCACACAGATCCATGTCAATAAGTGAGTAACTGGTTAGACCTCCTTTGGCCTGTGGTCCAGACCGAGCATTCAGATTCCCAGGGCTCTGGCCCAAATCAACTCCATTATTTCCATTCACAATATGATTTGTATTGTCAGCTTGATGGTCAGAATGGCTCTGTGTATTCCCATTGACAGGTAGGATATGGATGAGCACATTTTCTTGGGGTGAATCCATTGTTTTAATTCCACACAAAATATATGCTTTGGTTAGTTTTCAATGTTGAGCTGTCCCATCTGGGGTGCCATTTTTTTATGTAACGGTTTTGACTTGAGGTTATTATTTATAGGGGGCAGGGTATATGCAGCAGTTTCGGCCGCCTGGCTCGTTGCGAACTTTGAAGACCATTTCTTCCTAACAAAGACCGTAATTAATTTGCCAGAGTTTTATATAATTATGACATAACATTGAAGGTTGTGCAATGTAACAGCAATATTTAGACTTAGGGTTGCTCCCCGTTCGATAAAATACGGAACGGTTCCGTATTACACTGAAATAATAAACGTTTTGTTTTCGAAATTATAGTTTTCGGATTTGACACAGACATATGGAAATGTCTGCTCTACCCAAAATTACAACCAAGTAATTGCAGTATTACCACAAAAATGGAAGAGGCAAGTAGAAGGGGAAAAAAGTAAGGAACTTGTATGTCGGCCCTCCATTAAAGAACATAAATGATTAAAGAAAAGTGTGATAAATAAAAACATATACCAATTTAATTTCAGGACCAAAAAACTGAAAGCTGTGCCATATAAATTGCTAAATAGTTGGGAAGAGATTTTCGATTACCCATTCCATGGCACATGATTTATGAATTGATATGCAAAACAACGCTGGATTCAAAACTTCAAATTTTTCAATTTAAATTACTACACAAAATTCTTGCAACCAATAGAATGTTTTATATATATATATATATATATTTTATATATATATATATATATATATATATATATATATATATATATATATGGGGGATGCAATCTCCCCAGCTCTGCAGATTTTGCTGTGAGGAGGCAGTCATTAGATAATTTATTTTGGTATTGTCCATATGTAGCTCGTTTTTGGTTACAGGTCCAGGAATGACTGAAGAATTCCAACATTTGCCTGGAACTAACGCTGCAGATCGGAATACTGGGTGATTTGAAAAACCATAGTCAATCAATCAATAATATAATAATTATTTTACCAGAAATGTTTATTTTTATTTTACAATCTGTAGAAGCTATGAGAATAGAAAGGTTCAATACTTTTGTGAAGCATCACTGCACAGTTGAAAATATACAAATAGAAATCCAAAATGGATGATGTTGAGAGATAGATGGGAGGAGCATGAATGGAGCTGAAGGGTGGGACTAATAACAAGATAACCAATGTAAAACATACGGGATCTGTAAAATGTATATAGGTTCAGAAATTTTGTGAAATAGCACAGTTACAAATAGAACTGGTTGGACATCAGAAATAGAGGAAGATCTAAAAACAAACAACATTAACTATTGTAAAATAGATTGTGTCTGTAAAATGTGTATAAGATGCATAAACTAAAGGTAGAAGCCTAAGTGTTATTGTATATTAGTTTACTCTAATTGGGGGAAGTGTGGTAGGGTTTGCGGGGAATAGTAAAGGTATATCTTTTTTAAAGTGTGTTTTTCTATATAGGTATGTGTATGTATATATGTGTATATGTATGCATGTGTATGGATATATATTGGGGATTGGAAATGATTTATTATTTATTTATTTCACCTTTATTTAACCAGGTACAAGTTCTCATTTGCAACTGCGACCTGGCCAAGATAAAGCATAGCAATTCAACACATACAACAACACAGAGTTACACATGGAATAAACAAAACATACAGTCAATAATACAGTAGAGAAAAAGAAAACAAAAAATCTATATACAGTGAGTGCAACTGAGGTAAGTTAATGCAATAAATAGGCCATGGTAGCGAAGTAATTACAATATAGCAATTAAACACTGGAATGGTAGATGTGCAGAAGATGAATGTGCAAGTAGAGATACTGGGGTGCAAAGGAGCAAGATAAATAAATAAATACAGTATGGGGATGAGGTAGGTAATAGATGGGCTGTTTACAGATGGGCTATGTACAGGTGCAGTGATCTGTGAGCTGCTCTGACAGCTGGTGCTTAAAGCTATTGAGGGACATATGAGTCTCCAGCTTCAGAGATTTTTGCAGTTCGTTCCAGTCATTGGCAGCAGAAAACTGGAAGGAAAGACGACCAAAGGAGGAATTGGCTTTGGGGGTGACCAGTGAGATATACCAGCTGGAGCGCGTAGTACAAGTGGGTGCTGCTATGGTGACCAGTGAGCTGAGATAAGGCGGGGCTTTACCTAGCAGAGACTTATAGATAACCTGTAGCCAGTGGGTTTGGCGACGAGTATGAAGTGAGGACCAACCAACGAGAGTGTACAGGTCGCAATGGTGGTTAGTGTATGGGGCTTTGGTGACAAAACGGATGGCACTGTGATAGACTGCATCCAGTTTGTTGAGTAGAGTGTTGGAGGCTATTTTATAGATGACATCACCGAAGTCGAGGATCGGTAGGATGGTCAGTTTTACGAGGGTATGTTTGGCAGCATGAGTGAAGGATGCTTTGTTGCGATATAGGAAGCCAATTCTAGATTTAATTTTGGATTGGAGATGCTTAATGTGAGTCTCGAAGGAGAGTTTACAGTCTAACCAGACACCCAGGTATTTGTAGTTGTCCACGTATTCTAAGTCAGAGCCGCCCAGAGTAGTGATGCAGAGTAGTGATGCTGGACGGGCGAGCAGGTACGGGCAGTGATGGATTGAATAGCATGCATTTAGTTTTACAGTTGGAGGCCACGGAAGGAGAGTTGTATGGCATTGAAGCTCACCTGGAGGTTAGTTAACACAGTGTCCAAAGAGGGGCAAGAAGTATACAGAATGGTGTCGTCTGCATAGAGGTGGATCAGAGAATCACCAGCAGCAAGAGCAACATCATTGATGTATACAGAGAAGAGAGTCGGCCCGAGAATGGAACCCTGTGGCACACCCATAGAGACTGCCAGGGGTCCGGACAACAGGCCTTCCGATTAGACACACTGAACTCTATCAGAGTAGTTGGTAAACCAGGCGAGGCAATCATTTGAGAAACCAAGGCTGTCGAGTCTGCCAATAAGAATGTGGTGATTGACAGAGTCGAAAGCATTGGCCAGGTCGATGAAGACCTTAGAAAGACAGGGTAGGATAGATATAGGTCTGTAGCAGTTTGGGTCTAGAGTGTCACCCCCTTTGAAGAGGGGGATGACTGCGGCAGCTTTCCAGTCATTGGGAATCTCAGACGATACGAAAGCGATGTTGAACAGGCTAGTAATAGGGGTGGCAACAATTTCAGCAGATAATTTTAGAAAGCGAGGAGGGTCCAGATTGTCTAGCCCGGTTGATTTGTATGGGTCCAGATTTTGCAGCTCTTTCAGAACATCAGCTATCTGGTTTTGGGTGAAGGAGAAATGGTGGGGGCATTGGCGGGTTGCTGTGGAGGGTTGCTGTGAAGACAATTACATTGTTGCTTCCATCAATCTTTCCACAATATTAAGCTGATCCACCCCTTAAAAAAAGTAGCTATATCCACAGTAAAACGAGTTCTATATCGACATAACCTGAAATGCCCTCAGCAAGGAAGAAGCCACTGCTCCAAAACTGCCATAAAAAAGCCAGACTATGGTTTGCAACTGCACATGGGGACAATGGTCGTATTTTTTGGAGAAATGTCGTCTGGTCTGATGAAACAAAAATAGAACTGCTTGGCCATAATGACAATCATTATGTTTGGAGGAAAAAGGGGGAGTCTTGCAAGCCGAAGAACACCATCCCAACCGTGAAGCACGGGGGTGGCAGCATCATGTTGTGGAGATGCTTTGCTGCAGGAGGGACTGGTGCACTTCACAAAATAGATGGCATCATGAGGCAGGATAATTATGTGGATATATATGAAGCAACATCTCAAGACATCCGTCAGGAAGTTAAAGCTTGGTCCCAAATAGACAATGACCCCAAGCATACTTGCAAAGTGTTGGCAAAATGGCTTAAGGACAACAAAGTCAAGGTATTGGAGTGGCCATCACAAAGCCCTAACCTCAATCCTATAGAAAATGTGTGGGCAGAACTGAAAGGCATGTGCGAGCAATGAGGCCTACAAACTTGACTCAGTTACACCAGCTCCATCAGGATGAATGGGCCAAAATTCACCCAACTTATTGTGGGAAGCTTGTGGAAGGCTCCCCGAAACGTTTGACCCAAGTTAAACAATTTAAAGGCAATGCTACCAAATACTAATTGATGGAATGTTAACTTCTGACCTACTGGGAATGTGATGAAAGAAATAAAAGCTGAAGTAAATCATTCTCGCTACTATTGTTCTGACATTTCACATTCTTAAAATAAAGTGGTGATCCTAACTGACCTAAAACAGGGAATTCTTACTAGGATTAAATATCAGGAATTGTGAAAACTGAGTTTAAATGTATTTGGCTAAGGTGTATGTAAACGTCTGACTTCAACTGTACCTTAATAGAAAATGACTCAAATGAAAGTCACCCAGTAAAATACTACTTGAGTAAAAGTCTAAAAGTATTTGGTTTTAAGTATACTTAAGTATCAAAAGTAAATGTAATTGCAAAAATATAATTAAGTATCAAAAGTAAAAGTAGAAATAATTTTAAGTGACTTCTATTAGGCAATCCAAACAGCACAGTTTTATTTTCTTTTTTAATATATATACGGATAGTCAAGGGCACACTCCAACACTCAGACACAATTTACATATGAAGCATGTGTGTTTAGTGAGTCTGCCGCATCAGAGGCAGTAGGGATAATCAGGGATGTTCTCTTGAAAAGTGTGTGAATTGAACCATTTTCCAGTCCTGTTAAGCATTCCAAATGTAACAAGTACCTCTGTGTGCCAGGGAAAATGTATGAAGTAAAAAGTACAATATTTTCTTTAGAAATGTAGTGAAGTAAAAGTTGTCAAAAATATAAATAGTAAAACTTTGGTACACATCTGCTGGATAGGGAGCCATTTATTATGTTCAACATAGGAGGACAAAACACAGGAAGTAGCTCTCTCAGTAGTTTAGTTGGAATAGGGTCCAGTATGCAGCTTGACGGTTTAGAGACCATTACTATTTTCATGAATGTGTCAAGAGATACAGGATTAAAAAACTTGAGTGTCTCCATTGATCCTAGGTCTTGGCAGTTCTGTGCAGACTCAGGACAACTGAGCTTTGGAGAAATACGCAGATTTAAAGAGTCGCAATTTGCTTTCTAATGATCATGATCTTTTCATCGAAGAAGTTCACGAATTTATCACTGCTGAAGTGAAAGCTATCCTGTCTTGTTGATTGCTGCTCTTTAGTTAGCCTTGCAAACAGTATAAAAAATAAATTTGGAATTGTTCTTATTCTCCTCAGTTAGGTAGGAAAAATAGGATGATCGAGCAGCAGTGAGGGCTCTTTGATATTGCACTGTACTGTCTTTCCAAGCTAGATGGAAGACTTCCAGTTTGGTGGAGCTTGGGTATTTTTTGTATACCAGGGAGCAAATTTATTGTGACAAATATGTTTTGTTTTTACGGGTGCGACTGCATCTAGGTTATTACGCAAGGTTAAATTTAGATCCTCAGTTAGGTGGTTAACTGATTTTTGTACTCCGACGTCCTTGGGTAGGTGGAGGGAGTCTGGAAGGGCATCTAAGAATCTTTGGGTTGCCTTTGGATCTTGGTTGGGGTCTGAGCAGATTATTTGTTGCGATTGCAAACATAATAAAATGGTGGTCCTGCATAGATTTCATGACTAGAAGCTCACAAAAACGTAGTCATTTGTTTTTGTAAATTGAAATGTGTCAGATCTGTCATTAATGTTAGCAACACCTCTGCATTTCTGAGATGCGTGGGGGATGTGGTCACTAGTGTAACCAGGAGGAGAGGCTTGTGTAACGGTTTTCTAGGTGTGAAGGAGAGTCGGACCAAAATGCGGCGTGTAGATTGCGGTCCATGTTTATTAAACTGAAGAAACACGAATCTAAATACAAACACTACAAAAACAATAAACGTAACGAAAACCAAACAGCCTATACTTGTGTAAACTAACAAAGACAGGAACTAAGACACTAAGGACAATCACCCACGACAAACTCAAAGAATATGGCTGCCTAAATATGGTTCCCAATCAGAGACAACGATAAACACCTGCCTCTGATTGAGAACCACTTCAGACAGCCATAGACTTAACTAGAACACCCCACTAGCTACAATCCCCATACATACACACCACATACAAAAACCCATGCCACACCCTGGCCTGACCAAATAAATAAAGATAAACACAAAATACTTCGACCAGGGCGTGACAGCTTGAGCCATGTTTCAGTCAGACCAATCACATCAAGATTATGATCAGTGATTAGTTCATTAACTATAACTGCCTTGGAAGTGAGGGATCTAACATTAAGTAACCCTATTTTGAGATGTGAAATATCACAATCTCTTTCAATAATGACAGGAATGGAGGAGGTCTTTTTTCAAGTGAGATTGCTAAGGCGAACACCGCCATGTTTTGTTTTGCTCAACCTAGATCGAGTCACAGACACGGTCTCAATGGGGATAGCTGAGCTGACTACACTGACTGTGCTAGTGCCAGACTCCACTAAGCTGGCAGGCTGGCTAACAGCCTGCTGCCTGGCCTGCACCCTATTTCATTGTGGAGCTAGAGAAGTTAGAGCCCTGTCTATGTTCATAGATAAGATGAGAGCACCCCTCCAGCTAGGATGGAATCCGTTACTGCTCAGCAGGCCAGGCTTGGTCCTGTATTGTTGGTGAGGCCCAGAAAGAGGGCCAATTATTTCCAAATTCTATCTTTTGGGAGGGGCAGAAAACTGTTTCAACCATCGATTGAGTTGTGAGACAATTACTCAATGCTGACAGATCTTTCTAGCTGATTTACATGCTGAAGCTATGTTGCGCTTGCTGACTTCTGACTGTTTCATCCTAACATCGTTGGTGCCGATGTCGATAACAATATCCTTATACTCTCTACACTCGCTAGTTTTATCCTTAGCCAGCACCATCTTCAGATTAGCCTTTACGTCGGTAGCCCTGCCCCCTGGTAAATAGTGAATGATCGCTAGATTATTCTTTTTAAGTCTAATATTGTGTGTAATGGAGTCGCCAATGACAAGGGTTTTCAATTTGTCACAGCAAATGATGGGAGGCTTCGGCTGCTTTGGCGACTCAGACCCCGTAACGGGTGGAGGAGAGACCTGAGAAGGCTCGGCCTCTGACTCTGCCTTAATGGGGAGAATCGGTTGAAAGTGTGTCGGCTGAATGAGCGACACCGGTGGAACATGCCGACAGCATTTCTTTCCGGAAGCCTTGAAAAAATTGTCCGGCGGTGGGGACTGTGCAAGGGGATTTATACTACGATCTGTACTTACTGGTGGCACAGATGCTGTTGCATCCTTTCCTACACTTAAATTGCCCTTGCCTAATGATTGCATCTGAAGCTGTGCATGCAACATGGCTATCCTTACTGTAGTAACCTGGTATATTTATGTTTACCAATAGGTGGCAGTATTGACTCAAGATGGGGGTTTGCTTTCTGCTAGCGTAGCCGTTTCCTATGTCTGCCTATATAACCGTGATTTAAGAAGGCTTCAGGTAGCTTAAGCCAGGTGCATTAGAGAATGTTATTCTAAGTTACAATTAAGTAATAAACCGCACTTATGTGTCATAAGTCATCAATCTAAGAAGCCTCTAAGGATACTACATATTTGGCGACGAGGATAACTATGGAGGACTGCGTTGGATTTTTTTTGTTGCCACGAATTGTTTGGCGAGTGTTTGGCGTGCGACGCTGGATGTGAGACTCAAGTGAGCAGTGGAAGGTTCTGAAGGAATGATTCCCTGGATACGGGTAGGACAAATGATTGACTGTGTGAGGGGATAGAGAATCGGAAAAGATGGCTTTGGCAACAATAGGCTCGCTACCACCATTTGATCCTAAAAATCAGGAATGGGAGGAGTACTGTGAAATAATGGAACATTTCTTTGCTGCTAATGAAATAACGGATGCCACTATACAGAAATCCATACTCATAAGCGCTGTCGGTGCACAGACGTACAGCTTATTGAGAAACCTGTTGAGCCCAGATAAACCAGGAGAAAAGTCATTCATAGTGTAACGACAGATTTCCTCTTTGTCTGAAGAGGTTTAGCAAGGATCGGACCGATACGCAGCGTGGTAAGTGTCCATGACGATTTTAATAAGAAAAGCCTGAACACTATGAAATACAAAACAATAAACGATAACGTGAAATAAACCAAACCGAAACAGTCCCGTGTGGCACAAACACTGACACAGGAAACAAACACCCACAAAACAACAGTGAAACCCAGGCTACCTAAATATGGTTCTCAATCAGGGACAACGATTAACAGCTGCCTCTGATTGAGAACCATATCAGGCCAAACACAGAAATAGAAAAAACATAGTGTGCTGCCATCCTGTTAGAAGGTAACAGATTATTTTATTACAATGGTTCAATTGGATTTTCATTGTGTGCAATGGTGTTATTTGCCCCCTAGTGGATGTTTCTGGTACTTAGAAAGACAACGCAAACAGGAAGTAGAGAATTTGTTCTGCACGCATAGAAGCAGCTACAAACAACGCTACGGTGCAGGTCTTTCAATGTAGTTATTTCTTGTCACGCTTCAGCCTTGGAAAATATTTGTTTGTAAGTTCAATTCAAGCATTTAGCTAATGGTTATAATCTTGTTATTGATAGAGTTGCTTACATGTCAATGTTGGTTGCATTTACTCACAAATTGCAATGCTTTTCATGTATGTCGTTAGCTGTATTACTTTGCTCGTGCGTCATGCAAACGAATTGTAAAATATACAATACTGTAGTTTTGTTACTGTTCCTAGTGTAATATGCTTTGTTATTCTACATAAATGGTTGTACATTATTAGAGTAATGAAAGGAGCCAATTACCATATGAGTAACAATTAGCTATATGGTTTGGCATCATGCCAGATGCATGGTACCTTAGCGCGTGCTTTGTATTTATGCAACTTCAAATGTATAATGTACAGCTACTGTCGGTGTGAATTGAATACTAAAGTATATTATTTTCTGTATTTTGCAGTTTCACAACATAAACGTTTTCAATATATTCATTCAAGAAAAGTCACGCCTTGGGAGTTTTATTGAAGACTTAGTTGTTAGCTATCTGTCTAGTTTTGCATGGGAACGCAACTCAAGGGCAGAATACATAGAAACACAAACATAGACTGCCCACCCCAACTCAGGCCCTGACCATACTAAATAAAGACAAAACAAAGGAAATAAAGGTCAGAACGTGACACATAGAGCTAGTCGATCTATTAAAAAATCACTTCAACCCCAAACTCAGTGAGATAGTACAAAGATTCAAGTTTTGATTCACGCATGAGAAAACCTACCTAATCAGTGGGGGAATATGTGGCTGAGTTGGGTAAACTAGCATTGGGCTGTAACTATGGGAATACATTATCGCAAATGCTACGCGATCGGCTGGTATATGGGATTAATGATGACGTTAACCGGAGGGCAACAGTTCACAAAACTGGACATGAGTCACTCATATCAGCACTTGCTTATGGATAAAGCTTCACATAAATATCTGACCATAAACACCCACAGAGGGATGTTTACCTATAAACGCTTACCGTTCACCCCGAAAGTTAAGCGTTTATAGGTAAACATCCCTCTGTGGGTGTTTATGGTCAGGTATTTATGTGAAGCTTTATCCACCAGCTATCTTCTGCACCAGCTATCTTCCAAAGAACCATAGAGGGAGTTCTGCAGGGGATACCCAAGGTAGCGGTTTACCTCAACAACATTTTTGTCACAGGAGTCACGAAGGAGGAACATCTCATAAACTTGGGTGAAGTTTTGAGGAGAATGGAGGGCGGCTGAAGAGGAGCAAGTGTACACTGTTAGCTGATGAAGTGCAGTACCTTGGTCACAAGGTGGATGCCAAGGGGTTACACACTGTCAAAGCTAAAGTGAGGGCTGTTGTGGAAGCTCCAGGTCTGACAAACGTTACAGAGCTGAAAGCCTATCTAGGCTTACTGAATTAGTATAATCACTTCCTCCCAAACCTCTCTACACTCTTAGCTCCTTTGCATAAACTGTTAAGGAAGGATGTAGCCTGTAAATGGTCAGAAAGACAGGAAGAAGCTTTTGCAAAGTCAAAGGTGTTACTGAAATCAGCTGAAGTGCTAGTGCACTACTCAGCAGACAGAGATCTTGTCTTATCGTGTGATGCCTCATCGTATGGTGTGGGGGCGGTGCTATCACACCGGATGGAGAATGGTGCAGAGAAACCTATCGGGTTCATGTCAAGAACTTTGTCGCCAGCGGAGATTAAGTACTCTCAGCTGGACAAGGAAGGACTGGCTGTCATATTCGGAATACAGAGATTCCACAAGTACTTATACGGGAGAACATTCACTATTGTGACCGACCATAAACCTCTGATCTCTGTTCCATGAACAAAAGCCAGTACCACAAATGGTCTCTCCAAGAGTTCAACGATAGGATGTGTGGCTCAGGGCCTATGAGTACAGAATAATTTACAAACCAGGTAGATATCTTGGGAATGCTGATGCTCTGAGTAGGCTGCCCATTCCAGAAATCATCATTCAGGAAGAAGAAAATTACCAGGTTTTGATGATCGATGTGTTGGATGATGCACCGTTGAACACAGCACAAATCAGGCAATGGACTTCAAAGGATGTGACGCTATCACAAGTGCATGAATTTATCCTGAAAGGATGGCCTACAGTGACAGAGCCTCAGGTCATGCCTTACTACGCTCGCCGTTTGGACTTGAGTGTTCGAGATGGATGTGTTCTGTGGTAGTTATCCCACCACAAGGGCTGGGTATGCTACTGAAGTTGTTGCACCAGTTGAATCCAGGTATGTCGAGAATGAAAGGCCTACCAAGGTCATACATCTGGTGGCCAAAGATGGACCACGATGTGGAAAAGGAGGTTAGCCGATTAGCAGATTGTCATAGTAACAGGAAGTCACCCCCCCACATCGCCATTACATCCATGGGAATGGCCGAAAAAACCATGGACACGACTACATGTGGACTACGCTGGACCTTTCCTAGGAAAATGTTCCTTGTGCTGATTAATTCTCATTCAAATTGGATGGATGTTTACCCCATGAACACGTCGACATCGTACGCAACGATTGAGAAGTTGAGACAAAGCTTCAGTGTTATGGGATTGCCTCAAATGTTGGTTAGCGACAATGCTACTTGTTTTACAAGCACTGAATTCACAAGTTTCATGAAACCAAATGGAATTCAGCATGTAACGTTGGCCCCTTTTCACCCATCTTCAAACAGATTAGCAGAATGTGCGCTTCAGACCTTGAAGGAGGGAATGAGGAAGATGCAAGGACCCAGGATTGAAACAAAGGTGTCAAGATTCTTGTTTAGCTACAAGATTACTCCTCAAGCCACAACTGGGTTGTCACCTGCAGAAATGTTGATGTCAAGGAGGTTAAGGTCAACCTTGGATCTCATCAGACCAGACCTGAAAGTGAAAATACAACAAAGGCAGTGGAATCAAAAATGTAATCATGACAACTGAGCCAAACTCAGTTTCTCACCTGGAGATGATGTCTATACAAGAAACTATGGGTTTGCTCCTAAATGGATTCCAGCTACCATTGAGGATGGCTCAGGACCAGTATCCTATACTGTGATCATCAGAAGTGGACCAAGACTAAGGAGACACGTGGATCAGATCTGAGCTAGAATTCCAGTTCCATCCGGGGACCTGGATCAACGCTTAAACAAGCAGGACCGGACATTGGAACATTCCCCAAAGTTGCAGCTGGACAAACCACCTGAGACCAACAATGCTCAACATCCTGAGATCACCAGTCCGGGATAACCTCCTCCTGTGAAGTCTCCACAAAAGGACTTTGTTTCACCATCAAGGGGTGAAGAGCTGGTGGCGTCAGCTACACCACCTCTGAGACGCTCTATTAGAGAGAGACGTCCGACAGACTTTTTCAGATCCTAATGGAAATCATGTTTGAAAAAATGTAAATATGAAAACAGCATAGCTCAGAAAGGAATTAAGTTGGGTTATTAGCTTTTAAGGGGGGTAATGTAGTAACCTGGCCTATTTATGTTTACCAATAGATGGCAGTATTGACTCAAGACAGGGGTTTGCTTTCCGCTAGCTGTAGCCATTTCCTATGTCTGCCTATATAACCGTGATTTATGAAGGCTTCAGGTAGCTGCCAGGTGCATTAGAGAATGAAGTTACAATTAAATACTCAACTGTACTTACGTGTCATGAGTCATCAATCTAATACTCCTCTAAGGATACTACACTCACCATAAGGCGATAGTTCTACTGTATATAATGAGTACAGCGACTGCAATATTACTACTTTTTCGGCTGGTGGAGGTCCTGTAGAACCATGTCCAGATAAAGCGTCCGGGGTGAAAAAGTTTAATGAAAAAGTAGAGCGAGGAAAAAACTAAGACGTTGGTCAATTTAAAACGAAAAGTTTGGCACATGGCCAAGTAGTGTTGTGGAATATTCCGTCAATCCTATTTCACAAATACCGGAGCACGTGTATTCAAATAGACTTGTATTACAATATAACAAAAGCCGAGCTGGTTCATGAAACAACTCCCTTTCCAATCTTGGCAGACTACTTATACATTTTTCCTCCTTACTCGTAGTAACTTCATGTTTATGCCGATGATACTGTTATTTACTGTTCTGCCTCTTCTCTTACAAAAGCTTTCCAGAACTTGCAAACGGCTTTTCATACTATTCAACATACCTTGTTGTCAATTGAAGCTTATCCTCAACATTGACAAAGCTAAACTAATGGTGTTTTCTAATGCAAGAAATAGACCTCTGAACCTTTCACCTATTACTACCCGTCAGGGCAAGGAGATTGAGGTTGCAACCTCATATAAATATCTTGGAATTTTAATTGATGACGGCCTCTCTTTTAAATTGCATATTCAACAACTTACAAAACAATTGAGGCTGAAATTGGGATTTTATTTTAGGAATAAGCCCTACATTTATTATAATTGTATGCCTTTACTAGACTATGGGGATATTTTATGTATGAATGCTCCCGCTCAGTGTTTGAGATCAATTGACACCCTTTACCATGGCACTTTGAGATTTATTTTAAACTTCAAAACCCTTACGCACCACTGCACTTTGTATACCAGGGTTGGCTGGCCTTCTCCAGTCAATCGTAGGCTCAGGCACTGTTATACATTTATTTCCAAAGCCATTTTGGGTTTACCTTTTTATTTGTGCATTTTTATTGTTCAGAAATGTGGTGGGTACTCTCTTCGTTCGCTGGACTTTATCCTGCTAACTGTTCCAAATGTCCGAACTGAATTTGGTAAAGGCCTTTTATGTACTCTGCGCCATCGTCTTGGAACGCCTTACAAAATACTTTTAAACTGGAAGAACTTGTCCCGATTGGTATTTTTAAATCACTGATTAATGATCTTGAGACTGATTCCCTGACCTGTAATGTTTTTAATTTGCTGTTTTTGATTCTATGGTTTTTACTAGATTACTTGTAGTTTTTCATGTTGTTTGTCTGTAATTTCTGTAATGACTTGGTGCTGCCTATCTTGGCCAGGACGGTCTTGAAAAATAGATTTTAAATCTCAATGAGCCCTTCCTGATTAAATAAAGGTAAAAAAAATAAAAATAAAACTTCTCTTAAAGCATCATACCCTCTGACATTTAGCCATCGTTATCTTATTGCCTTGCACTAAGTTTAATTTGGTTTCATATTAGGGCATGGATAGAGCCACAGCAATAGTTAAAAAAATGTACTCATCTTAAGCCAGGTTCATGCATGTAGGACCATAGTAACAGTCCTTGGCACTTTACAGAAATAACCATACATGTTGTCCTGCTAACTCCACTGAAAGGAACACCCATGTTCTGGAAAAGACCCCAAGAGGTGTAACCATAGCAACAGTACATAGTTGGCCATAACACAGTTACAGGAATAACCAGTCGTGTCCACACCCCAGACAGGTGCATGTCTAATGACCCAGGGCACATATAGAGTGCACTAGTTTTGCTGACTAACCTGAAATGTATAAAGGCCACACATGTTCTGGAAAATTCACAATAGTAGCAACAAACAGCACAACAGCATGGAGACAAGTCCGGAGGTTGAGGGCAGAGCAATAATTCATTATTATTGAGCAAAATGGGTAAATATATCCTGATATTACTTTTTGTCCATATCGCCCAGCTCTAGTGAAATGTCCAAAATATTATATCACAACAATTTTCTAATTTTGGATGGTATGGCAGTATTTGCCAGTATTATACGTTTCTAGTTCTAATATGTTTTATGAGTAGTGCATGGATGGCAATACATTCTAAATGTTTTATACTTATTAACCAAACTAGGACAAAACTGACAGTAATGCAACGTGAGACCAGTTGTAGTTAAGAGTATCTTAGCCGTTATGCCTTACTTTCATATTTTACTTTGTTCTATTGTGCTTTTACCAATGGCAAAGGTACTTTATCTGAAACCGTCTAAGAGCAGCCCATAGGCAACAGCATGCAGGAGGAGATGAGGAGGAGGCTTTCTACTGACACAGGCTGACTTTGCTGAAGGGCACAGTAGGACAGCAGAGCCATGGCCTTCTTTAGCGCTTGACATGTCGCCTCTCTCACTCTCTCGCTTGGGGTAACTGAAGCTAGGGTGATGGAAAGGGTCCAGGAGTTGCTGCCATTGCATCATGCTGATGAGTCAGGGCAGTGGCGGAGTGGCCTTACAGGGTATCTTGTATTAAAGCCTCCTTTCCTCTCCTCCTTCCAGCGCACTTCATCTCTGTGTTCTGGCCCTTTTGCACTGTTACCACTGCCGCGCTCAAATGAACCAATGGCAGGGATGTGTGTGTGTGTGTGTGTGTGTGTGTGTGTGTGTGTGTGTGTGTGTGTGTGTGTGTGTGTGTGTGTGTGTGTGTGTGTGTGTGTGTGTGTGTGTGTGTGTGTGTGTGTGTGTGTGTGTGGCAGGGTCAGCATTTCTCCCCTCTAGGGCACATTTCCCAGCTGAGAGAGATGTACACATGACACAGTTAGAAAAAGCTGGTACAATCTGTTACAAAAGGATGTGTTAGTGAATGAACTAAAGCAATCTAGCCCTTTCTCTTGCCTCTGAATGAATAAAGATTTAACTGTGATAATATCACTCCCATCCATTACGATTCTGCTGCCATTTTGAACCAGTTCTTGTAAAAGAGATCTTATCTCAATGAGCTAAATAAAGGTTAGATAAGATACAATCCTACCTTCTGACTTGTTTGTCACAGATGTGATGTGTGTTGGAGTTAATGCTGTGGCGCTCTAGTTAGGAGTGGAGAGGAGGAATGCTCTCCTACTTGGCTTAGGTGAGAGTATCATTACATCCCTGTGCCTAACCTCATGCCCACCCTCTCTGTGCCCATGCTGGACCACACAGAATGAGCATCAATAAGTGATGGCCATTCTGGGCTCTGGTCCAGGCGTCCCTCTTATCAGTGGTGGGATGATGAGCAGACTGGGGCCAAATGTAATTGCTTCAACGAGAGGAGCTAAACACTGGCTTTCTCCTGGCTGACCTTTAAAATGAACACAGCGTGTACACAGACTACAGACAACACAAGGTGGGAGGGAAAACACTGAATATGAGATTGTTGTTGTGTCTGCTACGGATTTGGTACCATGAGTGTAGGTATTACTATTTTCTGTAAAGCTTTTCATGTTGATGACAAAAGCACAAGAGACCTTGTACAGTACATTGAGTATGGTTTATGGGAAGGATTTTGATGTCTGTAAATGCAGACGCATTCACGCCACACACATACACACACACACACACACACACAGTCAGTTATGCTTTGTTTTGTTAAGTTTCAGTTTAGTAGAATGTCAATGGGAATTCCCATTCAAGAACTGAGTCTCGACAGATAAAGGCAGCATTGGTCACAGGTATTCTCGGGGTAAACCATATGACTTGTTAAAATGAAACCAAAACCGAGATAGAGATCTATATATTTGCGTTTTAAAATGTATTTGTTAATTAAGTCTAGCTTGTAATCCCGGATGTGTAGCTAACAGTGGTGTTTATTCATACAGGAGATGCCAGCTTGTAAATGTTTAAAGTTCAAATGAGAACAATCTACTGTGTTAGAGAATAATAAAAAGCATATAAAATAATTGTATCTTTCGTCTCTCTTGGTTTCATAACTGAACAAAAATATAAACGCAACATGTAAAGTGTTGGTCCCATGTTTTATGAGGTGAAATAAAGATCCCAGAAATGTTCCATATGCACAAAAAGCTTATTTCTCTCAATATGTTTACATCCCTGTTAGTGAGCATTTCTCCTTTGCCAAGATAATCAATCCAGCTGACAGGTGTGGCATGTCAAGAAGCTGATTAAACGGCATGATAATTACACAGGTGCACATTGTGCTGGAGACAATAAAAGACCACTCTAAAATATGCAGTTTTGTAACACAACACAATGCCACAGATGTCAATAGGTTTTGAGGGAGGGTGCAATTGGCATGCTGACTGCAGTAATTTCCACCAGAGTTGTTGCCAGAGAACTGGATGTTAGTTTCTCTACCATAAGCCATCACCAACGTCATTGTAGAGAATTTGGCAGTATGCTCAACTGGCATCACAACCGAAGACCACGTGTAACTAGGGCTATGGTGGTCATGACATTTTGTGAGCCAGTGATTGTCAAGCAATTAACTGCCAGTCTCAGGGTAAATGACCTTTAATTAACATAAACATGTTTAGCATCTCCTTGCTTCCACACCTTTGGAACGACTACATTTGAACAATTCTAATAAATCCATGTAATATAGCCTAGACCATCACAATAAAGCCGTTAGTTATTTTTGACAGGTCTAAAGAAACATGATATGAAGAAAATGTAATCTATTTCAGGAAGAACAGAATAGCACACTCTGAGTTGTCCTTATGTTAGGTCCTCATCTGGCTATTCCATATGGCTGTGGGCTACACAGGTTCATTTAGAAGACAAGATTTGCTTAGACTATTGTAACATTATTTTATAGTAGGAAAAAACCAATTGAACATACATTAATTAAATAGAAAGGATATTTTATCCAAATGATTTCAGAGGGAATGTGCACATGCGGCTATTCTGTGTTGAGCGGTTAACAATGGTTAATTTAAGAGTTATTTATGCAACTTTAGTTGTGATACAAACGTTACGCTATATGTTTTGATTTCTACAACATTCTAAGGCTGCATGATGCGACTCTAATAATGATATATTTTTTAAAAGTTGCATGAAAGGCATGAGCTCTATTTCTTGCGCAGGCTGCACAACCTTAATCAGTCTCTCATTCCCAATTTGACAAGCACTTGATAATATTCTCAACCATCAGATTATTCTTTATTTAATCTGATCTTTACATATAGCCTACTAATATACAGTGCCTGTCAAACGTTTGGACACACCTACTCATTCAAGGTTGTTTTTTTTATTTGTACTATTTTCTACATTTACAATAATAGTGAAGACATCAAAACTATGAAACAACTCATATGGAATCATGTAGTAACCAAACAAGCTTCACCTGGAATGCTCTTCCAACAGTCTTGTTAGAGTTCCCGCATATGCTGAGCACTTGTTTGCTGCTTTTCCTTCACGCTGCAGTCCAACTCATCCCAAACCATCTCAATTGGGTTGAGGTTGGGTGATTGTGAAGCCAGCTCATCTGATGCAGCACTCCATCACTAGCCATGCTGGTTAAGTGTGCCTCACACCTCCTCCTCCGTGCTTCATGGTGGGAACCACACATGTGGAGCTCATCTGTTCACCTACTCTGCGTCTCACAAGACACGGCAGTTGGAACCAAAAATCTCAAATTGGGACTAAGGACAGATTTCCATTGGTCTAATGTCCATTGCTCGTGTTTCTTGGCCCAAGCAAGTCTCTTCTTATTATTGGTGTCCTTTACTAGTGGTTTATTTGCAGAAACCTACCATGAATGCCTGATTCATGCAGTCTCCTCTGAACAGTTGATGTTGCGAAGTGTCTGTTACTTGAACTCTGTGAAGCATTTATTTGGGCTGCAATTTCTGAGGCTGGTAACTCTAATGAACTTACCCTCTGCAGCAGAGGTAACTCTGGGTCTTCCTTTCCTGTGGCGGTCCTCATGAGAGCAGGTTTCATCATAGCGTTTGATGGTTTTTGCGACTGCACTTTAAAAAACTTTCAAAGTTCTTCAAATTTTCAGGATTGACTGACCTTCATGTCTTAATGTAATGATGGATTGTTGTTTCACTTTGCTTATTTGTGCTGTTCTTGCCATAATATGGACTTGGTATTTTACCAAATAGGGTTATCTTCTGTATACCACCCCTACCTTGTCACAACACAACTGATTGGCTCAAATGCATTAAGAAGGAAAGAAATACCACAAATTAACTTTTAATAAGGCACACCTGTTAATTGAAATGCATTCCAGGTGACTACCTCATGAAGCTGGTCGAGATAATACCAAGAGTGTGCAAAGCTGTCATCAAGGCAAAGGGTGGCTACTTTGAAGAATCGCAAATATAAAATATATTTTGATTTGTTTTACATTTTTTGGGGGTTACTACATGATTCCATATGTGTTATTTCATAGTTTTGATGTCTTCACTATTATCCTACAATGTAGAAAATAGTAAGAATAAAGAAAAACCCTGGAATGAGTAGTTGTGTCCAAGCTTTTGACTGGTACTGTGTGGAATTAGTTTTTTTTATTAGAATGGCCTACAAAAACAAAACGTCATCTGTAGTCTGCACTGGAATAGCAAATGGAGATTACGTGCAACTACGTCTCTAATATGCAAGCATAGGCAGCTCGTCTACAAGGCATTACCAAAATGATATAGCCTATTTATCCTACTCCTGTCTGTCATTCAAAATAGGCTACTAGAGCAAGATTTGGCCACAGAGGATATTTAAGTGAATTTAAAAAAAATCGCATTTCATGTAGTCGGAAGGAATTGTGTGCAATTTGGGCAGATTATTGTTGAGTTGCTGCTGTCTGTAAAAAGTAGGCCAAGCCAGGCATATCATTGTTTCAAAATACAATTGCGGGAAAGCATAGTTTGGAAAGCTTATGTTTATTGCTGTGAAGAGAAGGCAAGAAAAGGACTAATCTGTCTTTTAGTTATCAAAATTCTCAACCTAATGGAGAGACCAACAGTATAGCCTATCTTATTGGCACCAGCGGAGAGCATCAGAAATACCCCCAGTGAGTATATAGTCAATTTTTATCATTGTTGACACAGTGCTACTTACAAGTTTGTTTTTGGACAATAATTTCCTCCTTCAGTTTAGATGGACGTCCTATTCTATTTGTGTCTCCCCTTCTTGTAGGGCTATTATATGAACGTCATTTGTATTGACATGTTTGTCACTGTCAGCGGAGTAGGCTACCTTTTGTCCTAATAGAAAGGAGTCTGCTAATGTCTCCAGTCATATATAAAGTGTAGTAGAATTGCATTAAATGTGTTTATAGCAGGCCACATGCCAAGAAAGAAGAAACGTATCTGTTATAGCCTAGGCCTACTCTATATGCTGTACATGCTCAGCCATGCGTTGTCTTTTCTTGCAAACATGGACTGAGTTACATTATTATCCTAAATTATGTCCAATCTACTCATCACATTATGAACAGTAGGCTATTTTACATAAGTCTGCAAATTAGATTATGCATACAATGCTTTATTATAGAGTTGCTTCCCCAAAGATTGAAACTCACGTGCCGCCTATGTATGCCAGTTAGGCTACACCAGATGTAATGTTTAATGTTAAGAATTGAGCAATACATATGGCATCACCAGAAATCTGTGATCCTCTTTTAAATAGTGGCCAGTCAAAACTCTGGGTTTATGAGAACACATGTTTCACTAGGCTTTGAAGGCTATGATAACGGAGCAAAGTACAAAGAGATCATTGATGAAAACCTGCTCCAGAGCACTCAGGACCTCAGACTGTGGCGAAGATTCACCTTCCAACAGGAAGCCAGAGCCCAGACTTGAACCCGATCAAACTTCTCTGGAGAGACTTGAAAATAGCTGTCCAGGGATGCTCCCCATCCAACCTGACAGAGCTTGAGAGGATCTGCAGAGAAGAATGGAAGAAACTCCACAAATACAGGTGTGCCAAGCTTGCAGCGTCATACCCAAGAAGACGCGATGCTGTAATCGCTGCCAATGGTGCTACGACAAAGTACTGAGTAAAGGGTCTGAATAGTTATGTAAATATGATATTTCATTATTTTTGTAAATTAGCAAACATTTCTGAAAAACTGTTTTTGTTTTGTCATTATGTCGTATTGTGTGTAGATTGATGAGGGGGAAACAACTATTTAATCAATTTTAGAATAAGGCTGTAACGTAACAAAATGTGGAAAAAATCAAGGGGCCTGAATACTTTATGAATGCACTGTAACTGTTTGTTACATGCCATATGCTTTGTGGACTCCAACGGACAGATGTAGGCGCTCAGGTTTTGTGATGAAACAAATGTGTGGTTGAATTTATTCTGCTGTGTGCTTTTATTGTCTCGGCCTTTAGGCCTATATATAACGGTGGCAAGGCAAATGAACTAACAGGTTATAGAGCAAACAATGCTATTATCACAACACATAGGTTGTAATATGGCTTTTTTTCTGGTTTGACCTGCCCAAGGATTGTACCCACCGCTACTGGTAGCAGAAACTATTAATAGATGTATAGATGTACAGGTAACTACTGTACTAAAATAATGGAAACACTTAAATGAGGGATACAAAGTATATTGAAAGGAGGTGTGTCTACACAGGTGTGGTTCCAGAGTTAATTAAGCAGTTAACATCTTCGGTTGGGCGGTATCCAGATTTCCATACCGTGCCTGTGCCATCCCGGGATATACGGTATTATTGGTAGTGCACACAAAGGGTGCTATTTAAAAAATAAAAAATTAACTTACCAGAATCCGAACAAAATGCTAACAAGTACTAAGGAATTCTCATAGAGAATGCTTTCTAAATGCTAATGAGCACATTGCGAACATTTTATACAGTTTCTGACCTAAACTATACAAATAACAAAAACATTCTACTCACAGTTTGCTGCACGCACAAAACAAATATTAGCCAGCAGGGCTCTTGATCTAAGAGGGGATTCTCTGCTGTTACCAAGCGAATGCTTGATTTTGGAAGAAGCTAGCCATTTAGCTAGATAGCTAACTAGCTACTAAATTAGCAAACAAAATGCACAACTGCAAAGCATTTAGCACATTTTAGACAGTTAACTTAATAGTTATAGTTAGCTGGCAAACATTTATTTGTGAATTCCATACTGTAATTAGATCACCTGGCGCGTGCTGCACGACAGTGAGTGACTCACAAGTCTCCGGTCTCTCGTCATTGTGTGCTTGTAAACAAACACCACATGACACTTGACTGGGGACTACTGTAATCTACATAATAATGTGTCAGGTGAAATGAAGAACGCAATGTTCTAATGTGTTGCACAAGATGACCTCAGGTATTTACTTACAAAATAACTACAAATATTCAAATAAATTGTTTCAATGGTATTGGAAAAACATCCCGTGGCTTTTTCCAAACACCCCGGTATATTTGTTTTATTTAACTAGGCAAGTCAGTTAAGAACAAATTCTTATTTTCAATGACGGCCTAGGAACAGTGGGTTAACTGCCTGTTCAGGGGCAGAACGACAGATTTGTACCTTTTCAGCTCGGGGATTTGAACTTGCAACCTTTCGGTAACTAGTCCAACTCTCTAACCACTAGGCTACCCTGCCGCCCCGTATACAGTATACAGCCTATTAACATCTCATCATGCTAAGGGTCATGTATAAAAATGCCCAGTTGCCCAATATTTTGGCTAACATGGCCAGAAGAAGAGATCTCAGTGACTTTGAAAGAGGGGTCTCAAAAGAGCATAGGGCCTTTAACCCTTTGTCGCGTACGATCACATGTGTGTGATCATTGTTGAGTTGTCTCTGCAGCGTACAAATATGTGATTCCAACAGTACCAACAGAATGTATGATGCAACAAACGCATCTGAACAGCATTCTTGTCTGAAAAGCATCTAAATAATGTTTTGTAGTGATGGGAAGTAAATGTCTTCACAAATGTATTCCTCAATTTCACCTTTTATTGTAAAAGATAAATGCGAACTTCATCATCTAAGCATCACACGGAACACATCCGCAGCCAAACTCATTCCATCAACCAGTGTTACGTTCCCCAGTTTCTGTGTTGTTGTGGGTTTGTATGTGTGTGTATTTCAGGAAATGGCTTCCTGGAATCCTAAAGCAGCTGATTGGTCGGCCCCATTGCTGATTGGAGCTCTGACTCCTCCCTCTCGTCAGGGGAAACAGCTGTCTCTTCCATTACCAACTTATACTGCAGCTTGATAAAAGCCAGTGTTCCTTTGTCAGAGGGAGGAGAGCTTTTTTGTAATGTCTTGTGTTGGTTAGTGAAAGTTTTGTTAATATTATTTTGTAGCCGCGCCTTCAGAGGTATGTGTATGACAACAGAACTTAGTGTTTTTGGTTATTGAAATTGTTCACTTAAATTATTCTGTTTCATTTGTTCCCAGGGGGGGAAAGGGAACGCACCTTGGGAGTGTTTAGGCAAGAGGCCTGCGGGCGTACATAATCTGTAGTATTTAGTCTGTCTATGCACACTAGGTAAGACCTGGGCGGAACAGCCCCTGTATTTTGCTTAGCGTGCCAGATGGTGCTAAAGGTTAGGTAAGAAGTGGGAAGGCAGGTAAGGTAGGAGAGGGAACTCCTTAAATGTAACTTTCTTTGCTTTGGTTCCGTCCAGCCCCTTTTCCCCACATTACCGTGTTAAGGAATAATAATTTCCCTGTAAACTGTATTTTTCTCTGCCTCTGTTGTCCATCCCCGCACCTACGATCACATACTTTTTTCACTCCACGGGGAGATGATGTAGCAGGGTGTTGTGTTCCCTCCTCCATGAGGTGTACATAACACCAGTCTAAATAACAGGTTGCGCTGACAAAAAACAAAACCTAAGTTAGCAGCATAACAACTAGACAATGTACCACATCTCTGGTGAGCACAAGGGGGAAATGTAATATTGTTTAGAAAGAGATGCGTGTCAGCTAAGCATGTTTGGTTATGTTTGACAAACGAAAACTCCCTAATACTAGAATGCCATTCACTTTAAAAGGCATATAAAGATGGCTGTGCCCATTCCCTGAAAAATATTTTTCTGCATGTTACAAATCTTTGATGTACTTATTACAGTGTATACAATAACCGGAGCACACGACTTAACAAGTTGTTTATAGTTTTTGACAAATCACAAAACAAATAAAAAGTAATCACCCCAAATACAAGCCTACTGCCTAGCCTAACTATAGTGCAAAAGCTAAACAGGGTTGCCAGAGATGGTTGAAACCATTTTAGAGGGGTTTGTGAGGGGGGTTCTTCTCATTTGTGGGGGATTTCAAGTCCATGGGGAATAGAAATGGAGTAAGGTATCATGGGGGGATATGATTCAGGAAATATTACTATTTATCATTAAATGGGGGCAAACACAGGAAGTTTATAAGCTAAATAAAAATAAAACCCCTTGAAAAGGGGGGGTCTGAGCTAGCAACCCTGAGTAAGGAGTCAGTCGAGTGAACCATATAACATCTTTGGTCTGACAGACGTTTACTTGACAACTAGAATCTATTGTATGACGTCAACAAATATGGCGCCACACACAGCTGGCATTTAGCTTAGCATTAGCTTATCATAATCAGTACAACCTTCCAGAAAGTATTTTGCACCATGTGTGTCCATTACGGTCTATGCAAGTTCCGGAATGTATGATTTGTCACCAGTACGTGAAATACGTGAATAAAACAGTAAATACATTATGCTCTATACATACAGTACATACGGTGTGTTACAGTATAAACCGCAACATGATATGCAGAAACTATAACGATAGTGTAATAATGCAATAATAATTCGGCGACGAGGATCCGGCGCCGAGTGGCTAATCTGCCTTTGCCATTGGTACTATTGGTCAACGTACAATCGCTCGATAACAAAGTGGATGAACTACAAGCATGTATAGCCTACCAACAGGACAACTGTAATATCTTATGTGTCACCAAGTTGTGGCTGAACGACGACATGAATAACATACAGATGGCGGGTTATACACTGTATCAGCAGGATAGAACAGCAGCCTCTGGTAAGACAAGGAGTGGCGGTCTATGTATATTTCTAAACATCAGCTGGTGCACGACATCTAAGGAAGTCTCTAGATTTTCCTCGCCTGGGAAGAGTATCTCATGGTAAGCTGTGGACCACACTATTTACCTAGACAGTTTTCATCTATCTTCTTTGTAGCTGTCTATTTACCACCACAAACCGTTGCTGGCCCTAAGACCACACTCAATGAGCTGTATACGGCCCTAAGCAAACAGGAAAACGCTCATCCAGAGGCGGCACTCCTAGTGGCCGGGGACATTAATGAAGGGAAACTTAAATCCATTTTACCTCATTTCTGCCAGCATTTTAAATGTGCAACCAGAGGGAATAAACTCTAGACCACCTTTACTCAACACACAGAGACGTGTACAAAGCTCTCCCTCTCCCTCCATTTGGCAAATCTGACCATAATTATATCCTCTCGATTCCTGCTTACAAGCAAAAATTAAAGCAGGAAGCACCAGTGACTAGATCAATAAAAAAGTGGTCAGAAGAAGCAGATGCTAAGCTACAGGACCGTTTTGCTAGCACAGACTAGAATATGTTCCGGGATTCTTCCGATGGCATTGAGGAGTACACTAGCTTCAAAAATAAGTGCATCGATGACATCGTCCCCACAGTGACGGTACATACATACCCCAACCAGAAGCCATGGATTACAGGCAACATCCGCAATGAGCTAAAGGGTAGAGCTGCCGCTTTCAAGGAGCGGGACTCTTTATAAGAAATCCCGCTATGCCCTCCGATGAACTATCAAACAGGCAAAGCGTCAGTAAAAGACTAAGGTCGAATCATACTACACTGGCTCCGACTCTCATAGGATGTGACAGGGCTTGCAAACTATTACAGACTACAAAGGGAAGCACAGCCGAGCCTACCAGACGAGCTAAACTACTTCTATGCTTGCTTCGAGGCAGGTAACACTGAAACATGCATGAGAGCATCAGCTGTTCCAGACGTCTGTGTGATTATGCTTTCCTCAGCCGATGTGAGTAAAACCTTTAAGCAGGTCAACATTCACAAGGCCGCAGGGCCAGACGGATTACCAGCATGTGTACTCAGGAAAATGTGTACTCTGAGCGTGCGCTGACCAACTGGCAAGTGTCTTCACTGACATTTTCAACCTCTCCCTGTCTGAGTCTGTAATACCAACATGTTTCAAGCAGACTACCATAGTCCCTGTGCCCAAGAACACTAAGGTAACCTGCCTAAATGACTTCCGACCCGTAGCACTCACGTCTGCATCCACATAGTGCTTTGAAGGGCTGCCCCCAGGTGGTAAGGGTAGGAAACAACACATCCACCACGCTGATACTCAACACAGGGGCCCATCAGTGGTGCGTACTCAGTTCCCTCCTGTACTCCCTGTTCACTCATGACTGCACGGCCAGGCACGACCCCAACACCATCATTAAGTTTGCTGATGACAAGGGGAGGTCAGAGACCTGACTGTGTGGTGCCAGGACAACAACCCCTCCCTCAACGTGATCAAGACAAAGGAGATGAACTACAGTAAAAGGAGGACCGAGCATGCCCCCATTCTCATCGACGGGGCTGTGGTGGAGCAGGTTGAGAGCTTCAAGTTCCTTGGCGTCCACATCACCAACAAACTAACATGGTCCAAGCACACCAAGACAGCCGTGAATAGGGCACGACAAAACCTATTCTACAGCTGCACCATCGAGAGCATCCTGGTGGGTTGCATCATTGCCTGGTATGGCAATTGCTTGGCCTCCGACCGCAAGGCACTACAGAGGGTAGTGCGTACGGCCCAGTACTTCACTGGGGCCAAGCTTCCTGCCATCCAGGACCTCTATACCAGGTGGTGTCAGAGGAAGGCTTTAAAAATTGTCAACGACTCCAGCCACCCTATTCATAGACTGTTCTCTCTGCTACCGCACGGAAAGCTGTACTGGAGCGCCAAGTCTAGGTCCAAGAGGCTTCTAAACAACTTCTACCCCCAAGACTCCTGAACATCTAATCAAATGGCTACCCAGACTATTTGCATTGCCCCCCCACCTCTTTTACGCTGCTGCTACTCTCTGTTTATTATCTATGCATAGTCACTTTAATAACTCTACCTACATGTACATGTTACCTCGACTAACCGATGCCCCCACACATTGACTCTGTTTCGGTACCCCCTGTATATAGCCTCCCTATTGTTATTATTATTATTTTTTCTTAAAACTGCATTGTTGGTTAAGGGCTTGTAAGTAAGCATTTCACTGTAAGGTCTACATTGCGCCCCCCTCTTTTACGATGCTGTTGTATTTGTTGCATGTGACAGTTTACATATGATTTGATCTATAGATAATTAGCAGGCAGCATGCCTTGGTTTGAGGGCAGCACGGGTTCACTGTCCTGTTGCATAACAATCACATTTTGGAACAGTGAGGGCATTCTGACATCACGCATAAAAAACTCAGGTTAGTGCGACCGTTAGAGATATTAGGAACTCACACGTGAAAGGGTTAAAGTGTGTGTGTGTGTGTGTTTGTGTGTGTGTGTGTGTGTGTGTGTGTGTGTGTGTGTGTGTGTGTGTGTGTGTGTGTGTGTGTGTGTGTGTGTGTGTGTGAATCAGTAACATCTTTCAGTGTGCCTGGAAAATGGGACAAAGGGGTTTAAGTGTTGCAGCAGTAACATGCCTCTGCTCTCAGCCTTGTAATTAACATCCTCGCTGATTGGAGATGGAGATTTTGGTCAATTCTCCACACACAATAACACACACACACACACACACACACACACACACACACACACACACACACACACACACACACACACACACACACACCTCAGTACAGCAGCTGTAGTGTTGGTTGGGCAGAGCAGAGGAGAGCCTAATCATGCGTTATGTGTTTTGCTGTTTTAGGAGGCTGAATGCTGAAAGCTCCTCACTTGTTGGGCACAAGGGGACATAGAATGCCCTTGTGTCTATAGGCATAGATATACAGTGCCTTGCGAAAGTATTCGGCCCCCTTGAACTTTGCGACCTTTTGCCACATTTCAGGCTTCAAACATAAAGATATAAAACTGTATTTTTTTGTGAAGAATCAACAACAAGTGGGACACAATCATGAAGTGGAACGACATTTATTGGATATTTCAAACTTTTTTAACAAATCAAAAACTGAAAAATTGGGCGTGCAAAATTATTCAGCCCCTTTACTTTCAGTGCAGCAAACTCTCTCCAGAAGTTCAGTGAGGATCTCTGAATGATCCAATGTTGACCTAAATGACTAATGATGATAAATACAATCCACCTGTGTGTAATCAAGTCTCCGTATAAATGCACCTGCACTGTGATAGTCTCAGAGGTCCGTTAAAAGCGCAGAGAGCGTCATGAAGAACAAGGAACACACCAGGCAGGTCCGAGATACTGTTGTGAAGAAGTTTAAAGCCGGATTTGGATACAAAAAGATTTCCCAAGCTTTAAACATCCCAAGGAGCACTGTGCAAGCGATAATATTGAAATGGAAGGAGTATCAGACCACTGCAAATCTACCAAGACCTGGCCGCCCCTCTAAACTTTCAGCTCATATAAGGAGAAGACTGATCAGAGATGCAGCCAAGAAGCCCATGATCACTCTGGATGAACTTCAGAGATCTACAGCTGAGGTGGGAGACTCTGTCCATAGGACAACAATCAGTCATATATTGCACAAATCTGGCCTTTATGGAAGAGTGGCAAGAAGAAAGCCATTTCTTAAAGATATCCATAAAAAGTGTCGTTTAAAGTTTGCCACAAGCCACCTGGGAGACACACCAAACATGTGGAAGAAGGTGCTCTGGTCAGATGAAACCAAAATTGAACTTTTTGGCAACAATGCAAAACGTTATGTTTGGCGTAAAAGCAACACAGCTGAACACACCATCCCCACTGTCAAACATGGTGGTGGCAGCATCATGGTTTGGGCCTGCTTTTCTTCAGCAGGGACAGGGAAGATGGTTAAAATTGATGGGAAGATGGATGGAGCCAAATACAGGACCATTCTGGAAGAAAACCTGACGGAGTCTGCAAAAGACCTGAGACTGGGACGGAGATTTGTCTTCCAACAAGACAATGATCCAAAACATAAAGCAAAATCTACAATGGAATGGTTCAAAAATAAACATATCCAGGTGTTAGAATGGCCAAGTCAAAGTCCAGACCTGAATCCAATCGAGAATCTGTGGAAAGAACTGAAAACTGCTGTTCACAAATGCTCTCCATCCAACCTCACTGAGCTCGAGCTGTTTTGCAAGGAGGAATGGGAAAAAATGTCAGTCTCTCGATGTGCAAAACTGATAGAGACATACCCCAAGCGACTTACAGCTGTAATCGCAGCAAAAGGTGGCGGTACAAAGTATTAACTTAAGGGGGCTGAATAATTTTGCACGCCCAATTTTTCAGTTTTTGATTTGTTAAAAAAGTTTGAAATATCCAATAAATGTCGTTCCACTTCATGATTGTGTCCCACTTGTTGTTGATTCTTCACAAAAAATACAGTTTTATATCTTTATGTTTGAAGCCTGAAATGTGGCAAAAGGTCGCAAAGTTCAAGGGGGCCGAATACTTTCGCAAGGCACTGTATGTTGTTGGTCTGGAAAGTCTGCTGTTGGTTGCGTAATGATGCATGTGTACATGTTAAATACCTAGAAATCCTAGACAGTGTTTTCTATAGCTGAATTCAAACACCTCAGAACTCAATGCATCAAGTACTATGCCTCTTCCCAAGGCTTTTGTTTGTACTCATTTTGGTCCAATAGTATGAGTGAGAAAATGCGACATCCTGCATGTTAATTTATTTCCTGTTTGTGACTGACTGGAGGTTAATGTATCCCACGCTGCCCGCTGACTAACGCTGCCTGAGTACACGTTCGCTGTTTATTTATGGGATTTATTCAGCCTGGCAGCCTGGCAGAGCACTAAAGTCTGAGGGAACAAATATTTTATATTAATATAATAAATATAATTTATAATATTGTTGGTTAAACCTAATAGACAATATACAGCACACTGTCTTACTTTATCTTGGATGATTAATACTACTGCATAATTAATTGGCCCTCTTTCCACTGAGTGATACGATCACTTACAAGAGCTTTTCAGGTACTTGAATGCTAATATACTGCAATGGAACAAATCAAATTGTATTTGTCACATGCTCTGAATACAACAGATGAAATGCTATTACAAGCCCTTAACCAACAAGTTAAGAAAATACTTACTAAATACACTCAAGTAAAAAATATATGCAAATATATTTAGCAGTCTTATGGCTTTGGGGGTAGAAGCTGTTAATGAGCCTTTTGGTCCTAGACTTGGCGCTCCGGTACCTCTTGCCGTGTGGTAGCAGAGAGAACAGTCTATAACTTAGGTGACTAGAGTCTTTGACAATTGTTTGGCCCTTCCTCTGACACCGCCTAGTATATAGGTCCTGGATGGCAGGAAGCTTGGCCCCAGTGCCATACACACTACCCTCTGTAGTGCCTTACGGTCGGATGCCGAGCAGTTGCCATACCAGGTGGTGATACAACCGGTCAGGATGTTCTTGATGGTGCAGCTGTAGAACTTTTTGAGGATCTGGGGACCCATGCCAAATCTCTTCAGTCTCCTGAGGGAGAAAAGGCGTTGTTGTGTCCTCTTCATGACTTTCTTAGTGTGTTTGGACCATGATAGTTTGTTGGTGATGTGGACACAAAGGAACTTGAAACTCTCGACCCGCTCCACTACAGCCCCGTCGATGTGAATGTGGGCGTGCTTGGCCCTCCTTTTCCTGTAGTCCACGATCAGCTCCTTTGTCTTGCTCACATTGAGGGAGAGGTTCTTGTCCTGGCATCACACTGCCAGGTCTCTGACCTCCTCCCTATAGGCTGTCTCATCGTTGTCTGTGATCAGGCCTGCCACCGTTGTGTCGTCAGCAAACTTAATGATGATGTTGGAATCGTGTTTGGCCACGCAGTCGTGGGTGAACAGGGAGTACAGGGAAGACTAAGCACACACCCCTGAGGGGTCCTGTGTTGAGGATCAGCATGGCAGATGTGTTGCCTACCCTTACTACGTGGGGCGGCCCGTCAGGAAGTCCAGGATCCAGTTGCAGAGGGAGGTGTTTAATCCCAGGGTCCTTATCTTAGTGATGAGCTTTGTGGGCACTATGGTGTTGAATACTGAGCTGTAGTCAATGAATAGCATTCCCCATAGGTGTTCCATTTGTCCAGGTGAGAAAAGGGCGGTATGGAGTGCGATTGAGATTGCCTTCATCTGTGGATCTGTTGGGGCAGTATGTGAAGAGAGAGAGAGAGAGAGAGAGAGAGAGAGAGAGAGAGAGAGAGAGAGAGAGAGAGAGAGAGAGAGAGAGAGAGAGAGAGAGAGAGAGAGAGAGAGAGAGAGAGAGAGAGAGAGAGAGAGAGAGAGAGAGAGAGAGAGAGAGAGAGAGAGAGAGAGAGAGAGAGAGAGAGAGAGAGAGAGAGAGAGAGAGAGAGAGAGAGAGAGAGAGAGAGAGAATTATGTTCTCAATGTTCATAATCCAATTCAATTAAGCTACTATGTCTGCAACCCAGAATTTGTATGATACTGGTTGAATGAAATAGTACAAAACCATTCATTTTATACTAGCTCCTTACGCACATACTTTTGCACACAAACAGACTCCTTACGCACATACTTTCACACACAAACAGAAGGTATCCTACGCACATACTGTCTGTCTCCCTACCCAGCCGACATAGATTATGGAGACAGTGAGAAGAACTCCCTGTCCTCCCCCAAGATTAGGGATGCCGTGCGAAATACTCCCTGCCCTCTCCAAAATCTCTCAGTGGCCCCCAGCCAAGGTCGGCACCGAATTTTGCTCAGACAGTCTGTGTTTAAGATACTATAAAGATATATTGTACAGATATATTGTTTTACCCTAATTCTGACTAAAACTGTATTATTATTATGTATTATAATGTTACTGACTAAAACTACATACATCATTAATAATAATTTTATGATCCTAATCAATTTCATACAATTATATGGTTTCATGGTGGAATATTCTAATCATTCATTTAAAAATACAAATTCCATTAACAGAGAGAGAGAGAGAGAGAGAGAGAGAGAGAGATAGGGGTGGATGGGTGACAGAAGGGGGGATAGAGAAGAGAAGGAGGGGGGGGTAAAGAGGAGGTAGTTAGACAGATGGAGGCTAAGAAGGGAGAGAGAGAGGGGGATTAGAACATAGAGATAATTCATAATTATCAACCAATCTCAAATCTTTCATGTTTAGCAGAAATATTAGAGCTCTTGGTAAATTCTCAGCTGCGGTCCTTTTTAGATAGAAATTGTATTCTCAATGCTCACCAGGCAGGCTTTAGGCCAGGTCACAGCACCATCTTGGCTGCTTCTCTAGTCAAAAATGACATAGTTAGACTAGACAGGAAACAGCACTGTGCTGCCCTTTTATATTTATCTGTCGGAAGCATTCGATACGGTTGATCATGCACTCCTGCTACGGATGCGAAATTGGTCTAGACCAATCGGCCTGCAGCTGGTTAAAACTTTACCTGCATGACAGAAGTCAATGTATAGCTGCTGATGGAGTTCATTCTAAAGGAGTGCCACAAGGCTCAATACTAGGCCCTTTACTGTTCACTAATAATGTTGGTTTGTCTCTGAATAACAGTAACTGGGGCCTACATATCTATGCGGATGACACATTATTATTTATTCTGTGCACCCTCAGTGCAGCAGGCCATTAACACTAGAACCGCTAAAGCAGTAATTTTGACTGCTCATGAATGTATTCATGTATTATTTTGCCATATTTAAAGTCATGCCCCCCTCTGTCCTAAATTAGTCTATATAACACACTGCTGTTGTTAAAATCTTGATATCACAAACAGAACTGGAGTTATAACCAGTTTATGAGGGCATGTCATTTATTGTATGGTTTTCCCCCATTGCCCCTCCTTCTCCTGACAGTAGGACCTGCTCCGCTCCTTCTCCTGACAGTAGGGCCTGCTCCGCTCCTTCTCCTGACAGTAGGACCTCCTCCGCTCCTTCTCCTGACAGTAGGGCCTGCTCCGCTCCTTCTCCTGACAGTAGGGCCTGCTCCGCTCCTTCTCCTGACAGTAGGGCCTGCTCCGCTCCTTCTCCTGACAGTAGGGCCTGCTCCGCTCCTTCTCCTGACAGTAGGGCAAGCTCCGCTCTTTCTCCTGACAGTAGGGCCTGCTCCGCTCCTTCTCCTGACAGTAGGGCCTGCTCCGCTCCTTCTCCTGACAGTAGGGCCTGCTCCGCTCCTTCTCCTGACAGTAGGGCCTGCTCCGCTCCTTCTACTGACAGTAGGGCCTGCTCCGCTCCTTCTCCTGACAGTAGGGCCTGCTCCGCTCCTTCTCCTGACAGTAGGGCAAGCTCCGCTCCTTCTCCTGACAGTAGGGCCTGCTCCGCTCCTTCTCCTGACAGTAGGGCCTGCTCCGCTCCTTCTCCTGACAGTAGGGCCTGCTCCACTCCTTCAGTGGAATGTGTGGTGCCTAGTTGATAATCACCCCAATAATTGCCTCAACTGAACCTGAACTTCACCAAAACGAATTTCACAAGTATAACAGATTAAATAAATGAAGTAAAGTATGGTGGGGAGAAAGAGGGAGAATGGGTGGGTTGATGAGCGAGGGGAAGTGAACGATGCATAATTATGTAATCACTCATTGTGAATGAAGAACAGGGCGGGCCATTTTATTGTATTGGTATATTCTAATTATAATCTCAAAATGGTATGTACCCTATATCAGTCCACCAAATCCAATCAGTTTTATCAGTCTACTTTCGCCTACTAGGAATACACAGTGAGAGCGTGTATAATTTACGATGGCAAGAAGACCAAGACGAATGGATGCACATGCTGCGTTAGCACTGCTACGAGATCTGAATGAAAATGTCTCAGATGGTGGGTGAAGAAAATATTCATGACATCTCTGATGATTATTCTTCTCAGCCTGAATACGCTACATCTTCGAAGCCTAATCACAAAAAAGCCAGAATGGTGCGCACCGAGCAGGTGCCCGGCCACTACCGAATGAAGCAGAGACAGGAGAGAGGAAGGGATGGCACCATTTAGATAGAACAAGCCGGTGCCAATGCTACGGGCCGAGTTATCTGCACAAAAAAATGGCATCACTGAAAGAGCAGGCCCTACATCTCAAGCAAAAAACGACAACATTAATGCACTCGACAGCTTTCGTTGCTTGTGTGACATGGACATGCCACAGCATTCAGGGACTATACTGCATGGTCAATCTGACATCTGAAGTGGCCAGACAGCATTTACTGCAATGCAGCCTCCGCATACGTCAGGGCTTTCATACTTATTGCGCTTAGCGCAGCAGAGCCGAGCTATTGTGAAGGAAGTTGTCAATGAAGTGAGGTTGTGTTTATACAGGATGTACCGCCCCCACCTACCGTCGACCAGTCATGTCAATGCGGAGCCAGGGAGCCCTCTGCATTGTTACGAAATTTGAGAGGTGCACGGCGATGCAGTACGGAGCTTGATTTGGCCTCTGCATGCCTCTGGAGGCTCCGCAATTGCGTCACACATACGAAGCCTCCGACCACATTTTGGGATCAAGCATAAATTGGCTTTAAGGCGCCCACGGAACATGGAGACACTACCTGGGATCTGTCTGTTGATGAGCGGGAAGCGTTTTAATCCTGTATGTCCATGGAGCATTTGGTGGAAATAGCATGTACAGTGGGGCAAAAAAGTATTTAGTCAGCCACCAATTGTGCAAGTTCTCCCACTTAAAAAGATGAGAGAGGCCTGTAATTTTCATCATAGGTACACTTCAACTATGACAGACAAAATGAGAAAAAAAATCCAGAAAATCACATTGTAGGATTTTTTATGAATTTATTTGCAAATTTTGGTGGAAAATAAGTATTTGGTCAATAACAAAAGTGTATCTCAATACTTTGTTATATACCCTTTGTTGGCAATGACAGAGGTCAAACGTTTTCTGTAAGGTTTTCACACACTGTTGCTGGTATTTTGGCCCATTCCTCCATGCAGATCTCCTCTAGAGCAGTGATATTTTTGGGGCTGTTGCTGGGCAACACGGACTTTTAACTCCCTCCAAAGATTTTCTATGGGGTTGAGATCTGGAGACTGGCTAGGCCACTCCAGGACCTTGAAATGCTTCTTACGAAGCCACTCTTTCGTTGCCCGTGCGGTGTGTTTGGGATCATTGTTTGCAAAGAAATTCATTAAAAACCCTACAATGTGATTTTCTGGATTTTTTTTCTCATTTTGTCTGTCATAGTTGACGTGTACCTATGATGAAAATTACAGGCCTCTCTCATCTTTTTAAGTGGGAGAACTTGCACAATTGGTGGCTGACTAAATACTTTTTTGCCCCACTGTATACGGAGAGCTTCTGGTCAGACATGTAATGGATACTTTTCTTTGGAAAAACCATGTCACGGAATCGCTTCAGAGAAGTCATGCGTTTCCTCCATTTTGATGCGTTACCGCCATTCTGTCATATCAACACTTATATTCATTATAATGCCATGATTGCTTTTGTGCTAATATTCACTAGTTATCAAGCACACTTGGTGCTTATAATGATGTTTAGGCTTCTGATGTTTTCATAATTTGACCGCGCATCTTCCTGACCATGCTTGTTGGTGGATGGGGTATTTTGGGGTATTTTCTGTATTTCGTCATTATAAAAAAAAGCTGTTACGTGTTCCAACACATACACTTTCTGTTTCATAGTTGTAACAATGGCACTCCACAAATAAAATTGATTGAACACTTGCATTTTTACATATAGCCTACAGTATTTGAAATAATGTTAGCTTAGACCATCATAAACACAACTAAATTGTTATTTTTGTGATGGCATATATGAAATGTATTAATTACACTGTTAGAATGTTGCAGTCAAAAGGAGCGCTCATCAGCCTGAAGGGGGGCCCCTTGAGGCCCAGCGTTTTTTGTGTTAACGACCTTCAGCTTGGCTTTGATTCAATTCAAGAGTCGTTCGCCAATCTTAAATTAGTGGTAAATGTTGATAAAACCAAGTTTGTGTTGTTCTCCAGGTTTTGTAAAATTGACCCTAAAGATCTGCGTATCTATCTGCACCTTGAAGGGAGTCCAAATTGAGCAAGTCCCTCATTCTAAATATTTAGGAATTTGGATTGATGATAAGCTGTCTTTTAAAACACACATTGATAAATGAACAAAGAGGCTGAGAATTAAGATCGGTTTCCTTTATAGGAATAAATCCTGCCTTACTTTTTAAAACAGGAGGAAGATTGTTCAAGCATCGCTCCACCCAGTACTTGAAATAATCTATATGCACCCAGCAGCCTCTGTTTTAAAACCACTCAGCACTGCGTTTTATCACCTCACCTCACCCACCATCAGACACGGTTGGTTCTGACTGGTTCTAGAGGTTCCACAAGTCTCCACAGAGTCCGGGAAGAATGCTTTTAGTTATTGTGCCCCTATCGGATGGAATGACCTGCAGGGAACCCTTGTAAACTCAATGGGTTTCCCCCGGATAAATAAAGGTAAAATAAAAAAAAATGAAAGAGAGAGAGATCGAGGGAGGGAGAGAGAGAATGAGGGAGGGAGGGAGGGAGGGAGGCTGACAGACATGAATACAATTGAATCATATCTATACGTCAATCTCATATTCACTAATGCATCATATCTCTGATGCTTATCTCTAGGCATCAATATTGTGAAACTAATCCCCCCCCCCCTTTGAATGCAATGTATTCACATCAGCTTCATTTAATTTGGAGAATATATTTTTGCTAAAACGTGCCTGATTGACGCTTTACAATGATATCCTGTTGGCCAGGAAAGTGCCTCACTGTCTGTCTCTACTCTATAGACTGGCTTCAATCTACCGTACCGTAAAGCACAGCATCCCTGCTCACCGATACGGTCAGGGTTACATGACTAATTCCTGTTAATGTATCGGGAATCATCACTAAACATTTTTTATTTTCCCCAGTCTCCATCGTTCAGGGACTACAAGGCAGATAGAAGAGGAAAAGAGTGGAGGATGGGCACTGTGATTTGATTAAGGATATTTTAGGTGTCATTTTTTTAATAAATCCTCCAAGTGTTAAAACCAGTTAAAACCAGATTCATTGATTAGAAGTCCAAACAGGCGAGTCCAAAAAAAATCTGGATTAAATCATCTACATAGTCCGCTGATCTATCCACTATCAATCGACCTACCTTTGACCTTAATCTACCAAGTTCACCTCTCTGACACTGGAAAAGTAGTTACGTTTATAAGTTGCTTTTCCAGTCAAGGCAATGAGGTGGTTGTTGACAGGCCTTGGTTTTTATAGTGTGTGTTGCATCCTATCACAGCGGAAGGGAAGTCACAGAGGGCTCTACCATGGAGGTTAGGTTGGAAATGAATCACTGTTATATAGAAGTCGTTCAGTCTCCTCCCTGCGGAGCTCCCTGGGTCTAAAAATGTCCCATAGCTGTCCCACCCCTCCCAATCGGAATCTGTTGCAGGGGGAAGGATTTCAGGGTCGCACAGCAGCCACAACGCACCGTACACCAGTGCATCAGCCTATGTCGCCTGGAGATCTGTCTGCTCCTCATCCTTTGCCCGAGGGATGAATATCTATAGAAAGGTCTTTGTGGATTCTATTGCAGACGGGCCAGACATTAAGGCCTCAGGCTAGGAATCCGTAATGCAGTATACCGTACTGGACCCTGCTCGTTAACCCCTTATTTTTCTCACCCCAGGATATGAAATTAAACTTGAAACCTCCTCACATCCACCATGTTTGATGTGACAGAGCAAGAAGATGTCGCTATGCCGACGTCACATACAGTTACAGTATAGACATGTTGTGCGTCACAACCGGGCGTCAAAGAGGGTGCCTCTTGACAGGGAGCCGGAACATGTTTTCGTCCCATGTGTTTGAGCTGCGTTACAGTGTGATGATCTCAACAGAAAATAACAGGAAGCAGATGGAAAGTGCAGGCTTTGAGAATGACTAGCTTCCCTCTGAAGGGGGATGTTTGAAAACCATCTGCCTCTCCTATTATGCATCCAGGATCCCCTGTCTCTATGGATGAGCAGCACTGATTCTGAATCACAGGCAGCCTCCGTTCTGTCTGTCCTCCCTCTGTCCTCCAGGGACGGAAGAGGGGGAGAGGGGCCTGAGGGGTCTGGGGGAGAGGGGCCTCGGAGTGGGGGCCAGCCAGGCTCCTGCTCCAGGGACCCAGCTGGACTTTGGAGGGGCCTGTAGAACCTTGCCCTCCTGCCTGAATATTGACAGGCCCTCCTCTAAAAGCAACAATGCCAGCTTGCAGCTTTTGTTCTAGGAGCTAGGGGGCCTACCACCTAATCACTTACAGAATCACTCTGTGGTGTTGCACTGGGAGGAGAAGAGACACAAAGGACCACTGAAACAAATTTGAGAGAGAGAGAGAGAGAGAGAGAGAGAGAGAGAGAAAATTATGTTCTCAATGTTCATAACCCTATTCAATTAAACTACTCGGTCTGCAACCCAGAATGTGTATGATACTGGTTGAATGAAACAGACAGAGGCCCAGCTAAAATAGTCTGTTGTACAAAACCATTCATTTTATACTAGCTACTTACGTACTTTTGCACACAAACAGACTCCTTACGCACAGAGAGAAAGAGAGCGAGAGAGAGAGAGATGTTTTTGTGGTGGCCAGACAGAAGTGTGTGGGATTATGGGTTGATTATGCTCTGCGTGTGTGCAAATGTGATTCGCTGGAAAAATAGAAGGAAATATTTAGAACCTGTGCAAAGCTGGGTTTTGTTCACATGCTGTTGGTACAGGTGTGAACCAATTATGTATATAAACCCTGGATTGCTGATGCTATGTGTTGGCCATTGAATAGGAATGGAATTCTTCAGTATTTCAATGAAATGTTTCAAGGACAGAATTACATGCATTGAAGTATTTATTGTTGTACTGGTGACATTAACATTATTAATCTCTAAAAACGATACTTTAGGGACATTTTTTTATTTGTATGTTTACCTCACATAACAGAATTTTAAAAGTATGTCAACAATATAATAAACGTGGCAAAAGCGAATGTAGACATTAATAAATGCATTTCTATAGCTTCCAAATTATTTTTTTTACAATGGTGGGAGAGTGCCAAGATGGAGGTGCGGTGGCTTCAACACAGCGCCCCCTATCAGTCATCTAGTGTAAATAATCATTGGTGTGAACAGATGGGAAAACAAAGCTGACTTATACTGTAATCAGTGTCAATGGCAACAAATTGACAACACATTCTAAATGTCACGTAGGGATCCTCTCCTGTCCCACGAGCCAGTTGATCAGTGTCGTCATGATGCTGACAGTAAAGATTGATTGGGTGACACTGTGTCATATGGGACAGTTTGTGGTTGATTGACCATGATGACCGTGACCGAGGCTTTTCAATCGAGTTATTCAGTAGTCATGAATGGTTGAGCTCTCTGTCTATGAAAGAGTCCTCTCGTCTCTGAGCAGGTTCATTGTGTGTGGCCACACGTGCATGTCCAGCCTGTACCGCCACCCACCGTGACGTGCTGTTGTGTTTCCGTGGAGACGGGATGGGGATCAGCTGTCGGTGTGTGTGTGTGTATGACACAGAAGGTGGTCAACGGTCAATGAAAGGATGAATGTTGAATACATCTTCTGCTGCTAAACCTCCTTATCTCACACACACACACACACACACAAACACACACACACACACACACACACACACACACACAGTACTGAGCAGAAAAGTACTGATATACAGTGCATTCAGAAAGTATTCAGACCCCTTGACTTTTCCCACATTTTGTTACGTTACAGCCTTTTTTTTCCTTTATCAATCTACACACAATACCTCATAGTGACAAAGCAAAAACTGTTTTTCAGAAATGTGCATGATGCTCATGCCCACAGCATGATGCTGCCACCATGCTACACGTAGGAAAGGTGCCAGGTTTCCTCCAGATGTGAAGCTTGGCATTCAGGCCAACGAGTTCAATCTTGGTTTCATCATCATGACAGAGAATCTTGTTTCTCATGGTCTGAGAGTATTTAGGTGCCTTTTGGCAAACTCCAAGTGGGCTGTCATGTGCCTTTTACTGAGGAGTGGCTTCCGTCTGGCCACTCATAAAGGCCTGATTGGTGGAGTGCTGCAGAGATGGTTGTCCTTCTGGAAGGTTCTCACATCTACATGAAGAGTCTTGGTGGTTCCAAACTTCTTTAATTTAAGAATGATGGAGGCCACTGTGTTCTTGGGGACATTCAATGCTGCAGACATGTTTTGGTACCAATCCCCAGATCTGTGCCTCGACACAATCTCGTCTCGGCGCTCTAAAGACAATTTCTTCGACCTCATGGCTTGGTTTTTGCTCTGACATGCACTGGTAACTGTGGGACCTTATATAGACAGGTGTGTTCCTTTCCTGTCCAATCAATTGAATTTACCACAGATGGACTCCAATTAAGTTGTAGAAACATCTCAAGGATGATCATTGGAAACAGGATGCACTAGAGCTCAATGTCTAGTCTCATAGCAAAGGGTCTGAATACTTACGTAAATAAGGTATATCTGTTTTTAATTTTTAATACATTTGCAAAAATGTCAAAAAACCTGTATTCACTTTTTTTTCTTTCTTTTAAATCAATTTAAGAATAAGGCTGTAAAGTAATAAAATGTGGACAAAGTCAAGGTATCTGAATACTTTCCGAAGGAACTGTACAGTATATGCACATTCCCCTCCACACACACATGAATAGCCAAACTCAACAAACCATGACAGCTGGTCAAACCTGGTAACTTAATTGCTAAATCATCAACTTTTGCTGGGGAGCTTTAACTTCATCCGCATGAAGCTCTATTGCGCTCTCCCTGCATTAAGATCTGCACTGGAGCACAAGGGATTTAACCATAATAAATGACCCCTGTCTACAAATACATCTCAAAATGCTGCACGCTGCTTATTCAACACTTTGAGTTGTGATGTTGACTCAAAAATCAATTAGTAATTAAGTGTGGTAGAAAAATGGTGCATTGAGAAATAAGTTAATTTAAGGTAGTATGACTACAAGTAATAAAGGCTTATATCTTATGAATTATTCATTCCTCTTCTGGGATGTTGGAGAGATGATGACGATGAGGTGGAAACAGTGTTCCTGAATTATTAATTGACCAATCAGAGAGAGTATCTCAAGCTCTCTGGGGGAATCGTCCAACTGGGTATGGTTTTGAGGGAGTGTGGTACTGAGACTGTTACATCTGAGAGGAGCCAACTCTCTGTCCAGACCTCTGTCGCTCAGACATGCACAACTAGTACTGTCACCTAGCAATACAACTAAATGTTATACTTTTATGTACAATACACAAATGTTTGAAAAAATACATATTCATTTCGCATGAAGAAATCTCAATTAAAAAAAAGAGTAATCACAATTTTACAGTTAAATTGAAATGTATTAAAATACTGTAATAATGATCTTATCCTTTGATTTAATTATGGGCACAGTCTATTCACAGTATCAATCGGGCCGACATAGGAGAGCCACGGCTGCCGTCAACTCAGCCACCTCCTGGTCCTCTGAGGTCAGACCCTGCACTGCCCCGTGGGGGTACCATCTCATGTTTAGATTCAGCCTTCCTCTTCCGTAGAAGTCGTAGATTTTCTACTGGGTTGTCTGGCCACCGAGGCTTCTGCTTCTCTGACAGTTTGGTGAAAATCAGAGCTCTGTGCCTTCACGACGCTCTGCATACCAACCAGACAGCATTTTTCTTGGTCTGGCAGGTGCTGAATGTACTGGGAGATTAACAGCCCTATTTGGCATGGCCAGCGCTCCCAGTACAACATACATACAGACGCCGAAGTATCCTGTTAAACTGTAGAGAGAAAGAAAAAACGCAAGTCAAAAAAGCCATAAGCCATGAACCTTGGGAATAAATGTTAAGAATACAGTTTGATTGTCACCCTTGTTTTTTGTATTTTGAAATTCAACTTCAATGTCCTCTGAAATAGGTTCGGAAATGTTATCCACCATTTTGGAAAACAAAAAAAACAAACACCAAAAAAAACAAACACCAAAACAGTTCCAAAACAACACTGGTGCCTATCAATATTCTGCATTTAAACATTCTGCTGGAGTTCCTGTATTCAATTGTGGTATTATCACATTCAAATGTTCTAACTTGCTTCTTTATTGTGATGTTATAATTGTCTTCAAGTGAATTGAACACACACACACAGGGCATAGTTTACTACAATACAGTATCTACTACGTTGCCTGATTTATTTATTTTTTGCTTTTCATGATGTACTCAGGCCTCATTTAGTCATATTAATATGATCCCCTGAATAAATAAAAATGATAAATGAATGTATAACCAAGTCGTTCAAAGAACCATAACATATATTCGGTCTTACCACAGTTTAAAAGTTCCTCTGCACCTCCTAAACGATGGTGTCTTGTCTCGGAGTAAGCGCTTCATTGAGGCCTCTTCAGGTACTAACTCCCATCGTAGACATCATTCTGGCTAAGACCTGCTGGGGGATATGGTGTTGCGTGCTATTCAGTGAGCCTATAGGAGTGTCGCAGAAGCTGTGCGCGTGCCTGTAGGAAAGCAACATTTCTGTGCAAGTAGACAAAAAGTACAATCTCATCTAATCTCATTTCATACTCTAATCTTCTACACTTGACCTTACATTACATGGATTCTGAGGGAATAATAAGCCATAATGTAAATAGGTAGAAAGTGTTCATTCGCATCTCATGGGACCTGCAGGTAACTGCTTAGAATAAAGGAAACACCAACATAAAGTGTCTTAACAGGGTGTTGGACCACCACGAGCCACCAGAACAGCTTCAATGCACCTTGGCATAGATTCTTCAAGTGTCTGGAACTCTATTGGAGGGATGCAGGACCGTTCATTCACAAGAAGATTCCGTCATTTGGTGTTATGTTGGTGGTGGTGGAAAACGCTGTCTCAGGCGCCGCTCCAGAATCTCCCATAAGTGTTCAATTGGGTTGAGATCTGATGACAGACGTCCATGGCATATGGTTTACATCGTTTTCATACTCATCAAACCATTCAGTGACCACTCGTGCCCTTTGGATGGGGGCATTGTCATCCTATGGGGGCATAGCCAAGGTAGCCAAAATAATGGCCTGCCCAGCATTTCTATACATTATCCTAAGTATGCTGGGATGTTTATTGCTTAATTAACTCAGGAACCACACCTGTGTGGTGTGGAAGCACCTGCTTTCAATATACTTTGTATCCCTCATTTACTCAAGTGTTTCCATTATTTTGGCAGTTACCTGTAGATCGTAGACTATGCAACGTAAATAAAATTGAGCATTTCTTATTGGACAAGGCCACGTAATCACTCTCTATTTCAGTCTGTTTGGTTCTTAATGAATGCAACCCTGGTGCTGTAGAGGTAGCCTTTACAGGTGTGAACAGGATCCACCTTTCAAACATGGCCGGTATCCAGGGGTCATTGGCTGAGTGGTTTCTGCTGTTGTTGATCACTGCTGTGATCACCTCAATCAAGCATAAAGCCAGGATTCCTTTGTCATGACAAGTCAGCTCGGAGCGCTGTGTGAAAACCTGTGTCAGGAGAATGGGGACACTGTGTCTATTGATCTGAGACAGGGGCTGAAATATCATCGCACAATACCCTTGATGCCAAGAGGGACAACCCTGGAGCTTTGTAGGTGATAAGAATGGCCCTGGTGGGGACATAGTCTTCTCCATAACCATATCCAAAGTGTATAAGATATTTTGCCATTAAAGGTTTGGACTGAACTGGCTACTTGAGTGCTGCTGGTTTCAGATCATTACTACCACTACCATTGTGCCCTTGAGGAAGGCACTTAACCGCGGCTAACCCTCTGCCTCTCCAAGACCGATTTACGTTCTAACCAAATACTGTATCTAATCTTTATTCTCATCTATTCCCTCTCTGTCTCCCCAGGCGTTTGGCCAGGCCTACTCCAACCAGCGTAAAGTGGCGGAGGACGGCGAGAGCAACGAGGAGTCACTGCTGCAGGAGTCAGCATCTAAGGAGGCCTACTACATGGGCCGGCTGCTGGAGTTGCAGACTGAGCTGAAGCTGAGCCGCTCGGTGGCGTCCAACGCGTCCAACGAGAGCGAGAGGCTCAACGCCGTGCTGCAGGAGAACAGCGAAGTAGTGGCCTTTGACCGCTGATGTCACTTACTCACACCTCAGACTAGTATCAGGCTGTAGTACAGTTTGAGCTGGGACATGGTTTCACTTTTCCACTGTGGGCTACTGTGAATCCACAGTGTGATGTTGTGTACACAATGTAGCCTGCAGTCGGTACTGTAGTGTCCCACATTTAGATTTGTAGATTAACATGAGGTGCATCTTGCTTGTCTTCATTTCTTCCCTGCTGATCTGTTTTATTGGTGGTGTTGTTTGTGTTATAGTCTATGTTAGATACAGTAGCGGTCACAGGGCCACTCTGAATAGGGGTTAAGGGGTCACGCAGAGTGTTTGTGTGTGTGTGTGCATGTGTGCGTAAGCGTATATGCCTGTGTGTGTGAGGTGGGGGGGGTTACGTGCGTGTCTGCAGTCGCAGAGGGGTTCTGTCCGGGGTCAGACGCTGCTGCGGCCACGACCCCATTGTGGAAGGCAAATCCTGTGCTAAGCTAGGGAATAAGAGAAATGCCCTGAGCTCGGCACATGTGCGTCCCCGAGTGAGCCGGGCTGCTCTCCCATCACACAGACTGGGCAGACTGTACCCTCCCAGCCTGGGAGCCGCAGCAGTTCATTCACTAGTTAGATTAGCTGCTCCACGCGCTGTTGGCAGGGACCTCTGGGGTCGCACAGTTAATGTTTATTTCCGCTTCACTCGTCATACCAAGCTTGTCAAAAAATGTCAGTCCAGTTAATGTGATTCAAATCTTTGTAAAAGACCAATATAATTTGTCTCGGATGTATAAGATTATAAATCATTTAACCAATCAACCAAAGTCTAAAACATATTGAAAGATTACATAGGCTACACATGTAATTGGGCCAGAAACCATTGGTACTGCCCTATGAAAAGCCTCCTAATGAATAGGAAGAGCCGACGAAAGGATATTCTGGCTGTTGCTCTTTAAAACGACCGGCCCCTCAGCCTCCCATTTTTACTGTGCCTAGTTTAATCAAGCCAATACACTGTCTCTGCCTCCTCTGACCAGGGCAGCCCTTGGCTCTTTGATGATCTGTTGGTTAGCCTGTTGCCTTGCTGTGTAGACCTCATTTGCCTGTGCGGCGCATATCAATTAGAAGCCCGTCTTTTTTTTTATGCGGGAGACAGATGCTGCAGCTACACAAGGGGCTTCATTTGTCTCTGACTGCGTCTAATCAGCTGCTTTCATGTGGATTCCAAACAGCTTCTGTCTCAGCAGTATTTGCATCTAGGAAAACCAATGGAATGCAGTGAAGAAAGTGTTTTTCTAGGCTCGGAGGCTAAAGGATAGAGACTAGGTTAATAGTAGGCTCTGTGTATTATACTGTTTGTAAATGAAATAAGCTCTGGCCTGTCGCTAGTTGTTAACCTGCATTATTGAAATTAATCCTGGCCCTGATGTAGAATGGGCTACAGTGTTGTCCTTTACCATTGTGGCTGTGTTGTGCCGGTGTTTGACGGTGTGCTGGCCTTGACCTGACCCCTATGGTGGTGTGGAGGAGCCTCTGATAGACCCTAGCCTCTATAGACCCTCGCTGGCAGATCATTGGCCAGTAATCCCTCTGGACTTAGTCCTTATGCCCTGCGTTGTGACGAATATGTAATGAGAAAACACTGTCCATTAGCAACCCTCAGGGGTCATATACAATAAACAGTAATGTCACAGAGTTTGTTTGTTAGCTGTTTTTCCCAAATTTATTTTTGCCATTCTATTGTCTTCCTCGTAAGTTGCCTCGAGGTAGCAACAGGGGAAGTGCTGCATCGCGATGAGTAGCAACTCTTTGCTACAATGCTCTATAGTGTGTCTCGAGGTGGGTGGGTGTCTTCTGGAAGGGATAACAAGAGGAGATAGAGTGCTCTGATATCTAAGTGGTCTTCTTTTCTTCTTTTTGTGTGAATCTTGGCGTTGACATCCACATGAAAACGCGGAGCTTTCGCTGCTGAGGCTCATCTTCCCGACTTGTAACCGATTCCCCAGATTTATGACATTTTCGGGTCACTACTAGAATTTCTCCCACCTAATATATCATCTGATCCACCACAGCATGTTCAGATCTCTATGGCTACTGCCTCTGTTCTCTGCGAGAAATGATCTTGCTGAAAATGAGAGTGCTGAGTCTTCGCTTTTAAACTCAAGGGGGGCAATTTGTTTGACAGAGTCTCAGTCTGATTATCATCAACACATCAGAGGAGATACTGTGTGCGTGTGCGTGGCCTATTTAGATTTGGTGCATTAAAGAGAGACAAGAGGCCAGGTATCTGGACTGGACTTATAGATCCAGCAGAACAAAGGCATCTGTTATTACTGCATCCAGGAGTTTCAGAACATGCAGCAAAGTGCCACTGGTTCACGTACTATGGGGCCAACAGAGAGACAAAGTAGTGCTGACACATGCCAGACTGTTTTAGTTCGTGTTTCGCCACATAGACGTTCATACTGTAGTTAATATACAGTAATTACGTCATGTTTTAACTACCCAGTAAAGATGCGGTAGTTTGGCGGCCAGCAGTGGATCTACACAAGTCAAACGATTCTATGTGATTTAAACATGTTTTGTGAATGATTATACAGTATGTACTTGATGTGTTGAACTGTTTGCAGATTAGGACCTGACTTTGCCCTCACTTTCCTTCCCTCGCTCCTCTCTACTCCCAGAGTAATGAGGTGCTGGAGTTGCAGCGGAGCCGGATGAGGGAGGAGATCAGGGAGTGTAAATTCAGAGAGGCCCGTCTCCTACAGGACTACACCGAGCTGGAGGAGGAGAACATCACCCTCCAGAAACTAGTGTCCACACTCAAACAGAACCAGGTCAGCATCAACACCATTGCTGTTATGGTTTAGTGCACACACAGTACAGACAGCCACGTCTGTCTCTCAGTCATTACCGTTATTGTTTACCTCGCACAGTCATCAATACATCTTAAAAATGACTCATACACAGTCATAGCAAATGATGTTACTCAAATGTTGACTCAGCTCATCCAAGTTCCTTATTGTCTGACCTTAAAGAGGCAATCTGCAGTTGCTACATCTTTTGGACATATAAATGAATGATATGTACCCATTGATTCTTGAAGAATATAACTTAGAAATGCCCCATGAGCTTAGTTCAACTCTCGTACCCCATCAGAACACTAAATATAAACTTGTTTTACTACAATGTTTGTTAACAAAGTAAATAAAAACAAACACTAGATAGCCTCAAAACATAGATACAACTGTATGTTGATATCATCATTGCATCCATAGCTCTGGCTATGAATTTGAGAGTGGCTACATATTCATCAGCTTTTTACTGAAATGGGGGTGGGGATAACGATTGGTTAGTGTTTGACCTGCTGATTGTGGCTTTAAAACTACTAACAATGCATGTGACTTATTATCCTTGTCATCCATCTGTGTCATTTGTCTGTGTGTCATCTATCTGTGTCCTTTCTCTCTGTATGTCATCCATCTGTGTCCTTTCTGTCTGTGTGTCATCCATCTGTGTTCTTTCTGTCTGTGTATTCTATATCTGTGTCATTTCTGTCTGTGTGTTCTCTATCTGTGTAATTTCTGTCTGTGTTCTCTATCTGTGTGTTCTCTATCTGTGTCATTTCTGTCTGTGTGTTTTCTATCTGTGTCCTTTCTGTCTGTGTGTTTTCTATCTGTGTCCTTTCTGTCTGTGTGTTCTCTATCTGTGTCCTTTCTGTCTGTGTGTTCTCTGTGTGTCCCTTTTCCTCCTGTCCTCTGTCTGTCCCCTGCTCCCCCTCTCCCCCAGGTGGAGTATGAGGGTCTGAAGCATGAGATCAAGGTTCTGGAGGAGGAGACTGTGCTGCTGAACAGCCAGCTGGAGGATGCTCTGCGTCTGAAGGACATCTCTCAGTCCCAGCTAGAGGAGGCCCTGGATGCCCTGAAGATCGAGAGGGAGCAGAAGAACAGCCTGAGGAAGGAGCTGGCCCACCACATCACCCTCAGTGACAGTGTATATGGGGCCGGAGCCCACCTGGCACTCACCGCCACAGTCGACGGGCTCAAGTTCGCCACAGAAGAGGTTGGGAGTAATGGTACAGCCATGCCCAATGGCACCAATGGGAATGAGGATAGCAACAGCGACTGTAACGGCCACCTGGGACTGGTTAAGGTGAACGGCGACTACCGGCTGCCCAGGAAGGGGGAAGGGCTGCACGGTCCTGTGTCAGACCTCTTCAGCGAGCTCAACCTGTCTGAGATACAGAAACTCAAACAGCAGCTCCTTCAGGTGGGTCTCTACTCTAGCTGAAACATAGCGGGTTCTTATCACTACTATGTCTGAGTGATTGTTAGCCTGGTCCCAGATCTGTTTGTGCTGTCTTGCCACCTCTTATAGTCGTTGTCAGGTAAAAATGACCATAGGAGTTGGCCAGACAGCCCAAGCAGATCTTGTACCAGGCTGAGTGATTGTTGTGACACTACGTGAATGTCCTTGGGAGGTTGTACCTAGGTCTTTGTTGTTACCAGGGAGTCTTTTAATCCCTTCCATCCGACCACCTTCCTCATTTGCTCTGAGCAAATCAATGTGGTTTACTTAGAGAGACAAAACCAGTGATTTGGCCTGCACACCTAATGCGTTAGGGCATGGTTATCGACCCCCTCTGTCCACAGCACATTTCATTAGGGAATGGGAGTGTCAGCCTTCAGATTAGACATCCGAACAACCTGCCTCTTTCATCACACTACTGCAGGCAGCAGCCAACCAATCACAAGGTGGTGACATTTTGAGAACAAGACAACAACAAAAAAGCCTGTCAGATGTCGTCCATCTTTTATTATCTAGCAGACCATAAGTCTGTGACCACGCTCCGTATGATTTACCAATGACTAGTTTCAGAGCTGTTTTGGTCTTTCTGAAGACTTCCATCTCAAGAGGGCCATTGGGGCTCATTTGGCAGATTTTGGGGACATCTGTGGATGTTGGCAGACAAGGGAGAGTAGACAGGGGAGAGTAGAACGGCAGAGCGGTGGCGTGGAGGAGTGTACGGCGTCTGCCATGGGGAGGCCTGTCAGGGCAGCGGATCCAGAGGAGAGTGGAAGGCAGAGGGAGAGAGACGGGCTGCTGGGACAGAGCAGTGCTACTACGCTCCGTACAGAATCCCTCACAGGCAAAGGAGAGAACACAGAGGGACAACACGCATATGCACAGGGAGGGTACACAGGACAACACACACATACTGTACATACAGTACATACAGGTAACTGCCAAAATAAAGGAAACACTTGAGTAAATGAGAGATACAAGGTAGATTGAAAGCGGGTGCTTCCACACAGGTGTGGTTAATAAAGCAATTAACATCCCACCGTGCCTAGGGTCATGTAGAAAAATGCCCAGTTGCCCATTATTTTGGCTACCATGGCTAGAAGAAGAGATCTCAGTGACTTTGAAAGAGGGGTCTCAAAGGAGCATAGGTGTGTGTGTGTGTGTGTGTGTGTGTGTGTGTGTGTGTGTGTGTGTGTGTGTGTGTGTGTGTGCGTGTGTGTGTGTGTGTGTGTGCGTGTGTGTGTGTGTGTGTGTGTGTGTGTGTGTGTGTGTGTGTGTGTGTGTGTGTGTGTGTGTGTGTGTGTGTGTGTGTGTGTGTGTGCGCGTGCGTGCTCGTGCGCCTCTCAGTTAACAGATCTCAACCCAGTTGAACACTTATGGGAGATTCTGGAGCGGCGTGTCAGACAGTGTTTTCCACCACCATCAACAAAACACCAAATGATGGAATTTCTCATGGAAGAATGGTGTTGCATCCCTGCTACAGAGTTCCAGACACTATGAATCTATGCCAAGGTCCACACTTGTTTCTCTTGCTGAGGTCAGTGGGGAAATGAATGATTTGTGGATGCAAAATGTATCACTAGAGGTTTGAATTTGTCTTCAAATGGAGGTCCCCTCTTGGATTAATCAAGGTTCCATTAAGTCGCTGAAGTAAACAACACCAGGCTCTTAATTGCTTTCAGGAGAGGGCGGTTTTAATTTGTCATCCTCACTGTGTTGTAATTTAGATCTGTTTCCATCAAGCATTACATTAGATTTACTCAATTTATCTCAGATAGCAGACATATAAAATACAATATAAACATTTGTCGTAAAAGTATGGCATAAAAGTGGTTTGTAATGATTCCTTACGATATCCACTGAGATGCATGTGTTTTAGTCTACTGTACAGTCTATGGGTGAAAAATGAGAGATCTGATGGCTGATGCCATGAATGCTTACAGATCAACGGATACATTCTACGAATCGACTCACAGGTTGTGCTTTGCCTGTGTTGTGATGTCTCTTTATCTCTGTCTGTAGAGTGTACATCCTACACACACAATAGTCCGACAGGGTTATTTATTGGACTAGCTAGCAGGTACTGTACTGCTGAACCCATTGACATTTGTTTTCCTGGGCCTCCTCCCGTTGGGGATCAATAAGGTTTCAAAGCCTCAGCACTGGGTGGACCGGATGACTGACACACTCCTCTGACCAAAAAGACATTAAACAGCACTTGAGTTCAATTACTGGAATCTCGTGCAGGGGGGGGGTTATGCTTAATTTGTGACTAGCAAGCCTTGATACATTGTACTTCACTGCCATATGCCTCAACAGCCTTGTACTTTACCTAGGAAGTGCAATGACATCAGTATTTCCGCGACGCTCTTTCAGTATACTGGACCTGATCGTTTATACACTATCATTCAGTGTTTTTAGTTGACCGTACTGTTCCTGAACTTAGTGAAGTGCACTGTTAAGTGAACCTCAGAACTTTGTGTCTGTGGTAATGCTGGTATGGTCTGAGTGGTCCTCACCCTGCAGTATGTCCTTCCTGTCCTCTAGGTGGAGCGTGAGAAGTCCAGCCTCCTGATGAACCTGCAGGAGGCCCAGACCCAGCTGCAGCACACGCAGGGGGCCCTGACCGAGCAGCACGAGTGTGTCCACCGCCTCACCGAGCGCTTCAACGCTATGAAGCGCCTCCACAGTGACAAGGAGATGGCCGACGCCCAGGAGTCCGAGACGCATGACGGGTTGCCCGCACCCGGTCGCCACGACTACGTGGTGAACATCCACGGGATGGAGATTCTGGAGTGTAAGTACAAGGTGGCGGTAACCGAGGTGATCGACCTAAAGGCGGAGCTAAAAGCTCTGAAGGAGAAATCTAACCATTGTGTGGAGGGCCAGGGGGAGGAGTGGAGCAGCAGCGATGGGAAGGTCCAAGCTCTGGACGAGCAGGTCAAACGGCTGGAGAAGAGCTGCCGCGAGGCCCGCGATAAGGTGGCGCGTTTGGAGGCGGAACTACAGGCGGCGACGGGCGTGGCCACGGAGAGCCACGACATGCTGAACAGGGCGCAGGACGAGCTGGTGACATTCAGCGAGGAGCTGGCCCAGCTCTACCACCACGTGTGTCTCTGCAACAATGAGACGCCCAACCGCGTCATGCTGGACTACTACCGTCAGAGCCGTAACACCCGCAGCGGCAGCCTCAAGGGCTCTGAGGACCCCCGGGCACTACTCTCCCCCCGCCTGGCTAGACGCCTCGCCGCCGTGAACGCTGGGCTCTCAGAGGCCCCCCGGAGCCCCATGGACTCGCCCTCCAAAGACCCCCCCAGTGGGGACAACGGGACAACAGGGAGGGAGTCCCCAGCACCAGGCAGTCAGGGGAACCCCATCCGCACCCCCATTGGCTCCCCGGTCATCAACAGCTCCAACGGCTCTCCCTCCTCCTCTTCCGTCCCTCCCGAGGTGGGCGGAGATCTGCGTAAGGAGCCCATGAACATCTACAACCTGAACGCCATCATCAGGGATCAGATCAAACACCTGCAGAGAGCCGTGGACCGCTCCCTCCAGCTGTCTCGACAGAGGGCAGCCGCCCGGGAGCTGGCCCCCTTGTTCGACAAGGACAAGGAGGCCTGCATGGAGGAAATCCTCAAGCTCAAGTCCCTCCTCAGCACCAAGAGGGAGCAGATTGCCACGCTCAGGCTGGTGCTCAAAGCCAACAAACAGGTGAGAAGAGCAGAGAACTGAGTACCTAGCCTAGTTCCAGATGTGTTTGTGCTGTCTCGCCAATGACAGTAGGAGTTTGGTGACAGCACAAGCAGATCTGGGACTAGGCTAGGGCTGAGTACCTGGGAAAGTCATCACACTGTTCTCAGCATTATCCAACAGGTTTGATCAGTTTTCCTTTGCATAGTGCATACAATTTGCCCTATTTCTTTGTTGGAGATATAAAGTGGCTAATAGACACTGTTTATAATCTGATAACATGAAAGTAACTACACAATTAACCCGAACCCCACTCTCTATTCCAGACTGCAGAGGGGGCGCTGGCTAATCTAAAGAGCAAGTATGAGAATGAGAAGTGCATGGTGACAGAGACCATGATGAAGCTGAGGAACGAGCTGAAGGCTCTGAAGGAGGACGCCGCCACCTTCTCCTCTCTCAGGGCCATGTTCGCCACCAGGTGAGTGGCATTCTGGGATCTCATACAGTCAATTACAACACAGATGTGTAAGACTGTGCAAAGACGATGAGTTGGGCCTCTGGTAAATCTCACTGTTTGAGAGTGTATTCCCCGGCTTACACAAGGGTGGTTCTTAGTTTATTGACCTAGTGTTGTGTCCCCCTCTCTCTCTCTCTCTCTCTCCTAGGTGTGATGAGTATGTGACTCAGCTGGATGAGATGCAGAGACAGCTGGCTGCGGCGGAGGATGAGAAGAAGACCCTGAACTCCCTGCTTCGTATGGCCATCCAACAGAAGCTGGCCCTGACCCAACGCCTGGAGGACCTGGAGTTTGACACCGAGCAGACCCGGGACCGCGGCCGCGGCGCCAAGGTGCCCAAGATCAAGAGCAGCACGCCCAAAGTAAGTCGACGAGCCGCCCTCACAGCTCCCCCCAGCCCCACCATGATACACAGCCCTTTTTCCACCTGCTCCCACACCTTCAACACCACCCTGACCCTCTGCAGCCCTCCCTCCCTGGAGCTGCCCCTGTCCTCCAACCCCTGGTCGGCCTCAGACGGAGGCACTTCCCAGACCTCATCCCTGGTCTCCTCTCTGCCTCCCCTGGGTCACCCCCAGTGGTCCCTGGGCACTCAGACCTTCATCATTGACCCAGAGTCGCTGAGTTTAGAGTGCTGTCGACTCGTTAACAGTCGAGACTCCAGTCCGCACTCTCCTAGCTCCGCCCCCGTGTCTCCTTACCGCTCACCCATTCCTAAGACTTGGCAACACTTGTCGCCGGGGTCGGTCAGAACTCGTACCCAAAAAGACGCACCTCGCCCCTCTGCTCTGGTCACATCTCCCAGCAACCCAGTCCCTCACGCCTACAGTTCCAAGATGCCCTAGCTCTAGTCCAAGTGGGTGGGTGGGACACAGGGAGGAGGACAGACTGGTTTCCTGTTTCCAGTGTCTGGATTGACCTATGACTATGCAGTACTGTGACATTCTTCTCAGGAATTGGCTATGAGAAGGAGCCCAACACAGCTCGTTCCATCTGCAGACAATAATCAAGTCTGTTAATAGTTTTGGGCTCATTTCTGTAAATGAAGGGATTTAGGGAAGAAATGAAATATATGTTAGAAATACACCAGTAAATGTGACATTTTTATGACAAATAAAGTTGAGTTTTAGTAATTTTTCTGAGGATTTGTTATGCATAATGAGCTAAGATGGAGTGAAGGATACTTCTACATTTTGGAGATATTTGATTCCGTATAACATAAGTTTTTACTTCCTCTCTTGGCACATAAATTGTAAGCTTTTAGAGTAGAAGTGAAGTGCTGTAGCCTAGTCCTCATATCATACAACCTAATTATTGTCCACTATTTTCCATTGTTAGGCAATTGAATTCCCCTGTTGTTGTCATTGCCTATGTTAATTATTCACTTTGTATAATCAAAGTCTGTTTGTAGTCAATATACACGTTGCTTTTTCCGACCATCCATAAACTGTGCACAGAGCTACACTGTTACTCTGTTCTGTGTGTCTCATTGGGCGCCACCCAGTGGATGATTTACACAGTTGAAACACAGACACTAATAGCCATTGGAATTCCTCAGTCTATCCCAGGGATGGGCAATGCAAACCCGCAAGCAACTCGGGCCCCCGCCCCCATCAAAGTTGCTCATCTCTGGTCTATCTATCCCTATGAATGTTTGACACAGAAAATATAAAGTCTGGTTGAAATCTCAGGGAATCTTTGTTTGTATAGCAGAGAAAGGCACCGTATCTATTTCTCTATGGTAGGCTTCTTTACTATGTAGGCTAGAAATGAAACCGTTTTGATGACTGCAAATCATATTATAATTCACGTCATCAAAATAGACGCGGTAAAGGGGTCAATGGAACTTGACCAAAACAATGGAATTGCCATGGAAACGCGTGGGGAAAAATCCAGGGGTTCTCCTCGTTGTATTTCACACTTTGTTGAGGTAAAAATCGGAGTATAATGTTTGTATGAATGTCAACCCCAACACATGTCATCGTTACCAATCAACTGCGTTCCAGTTAAAAACAGCGTTGACTGCCATCAACGATTTCTGTATGATAGCTACATGTATGCTACTAGCTCATACAAACGGGAGTTAGCATTTAGCAGTCACTTCCTCTTAACCTGAAGAGGGACAACTTCTACATGTTATGCAGCAAAAACAGCCAAATATATCCAAATTGGACTTGTTTGTTAAATCAGATTTGTTGAATGTGGGCCAATCTGGTCAACGTTGACTCCTGTGCCGCATTTTATGATTTTAAGGAATCGTTCTAGTTTGATTAACATGTTCAAGCCATGATAATAACATGACCCTTGAATTGTCATCAAATCTGGAGCAAAAAGCATTTGACAGAAGTCCCTTCCACAAGTCTACAGCCCTATTCAGTGCCACAATCAATTGCCCCTTCTCTACACTATACTACGTACAGCATACTATAGCATGACATCATTCTGTCCTTAGAGTCTATTATTAATATAGAAAACCGTGTGTGTGTGGGTGAGATAAAAACTGAGTGATTGATCTATGATGCTTTTTCTGTCAATGTTGATAGCTTTTTGTTGTGGCATGCATGTGACTTTGATCAGTCAGATCCAGGAGGAAGAATATACATGGTTTATATGCAGATATACCATTCAGAGCAGCATGGAAACCAGTGTGACCTCCTCCCTGTGACACTCTAACCACCTACCCAGACCTATACTACGCTGATAACGCACCCTGAAAAGAACACCCAAGCACTTCAAAGCAACCCTATGCACATGCCATGTAGTGCCAGCAGATGGCAGTGTCTTAACAATTCCCAATGAGTCATTCCTGTCAAATGCTGTTTGGCCCTCATGTCCCTACCATGGATAACAAGTTAAATTACACTCACCTCTCTGTGGTTATTAGCTTTTGGCTCCTACAGTGGTCAAATGTTTTTATAGACACAATCTGAGGTGAAGAATGTCCATGTGCATTCAGGTCCAATCCCTATAGGATAACATGGGTTGCACTTTGACTCTATAAAATAAAAACCCAAGACTGCAGGGTCATTCATTCATTAATGTGTTACAATTGTGTATGATATTATCACTTATCTGATCTAAAAATGCTGCTTCGTTTTTAGCCCATGGGCTTACATGAGCAGCAGATAATTGCTCCGTGTGACAGTCGCCATTAGGTTTTTGTTTGTTTGTATGTCTCTTTTTTGGTGCAGCACAGAAAAATACAGTACTGGATTTGAAACTGTGCGTAAATGTTCTACGTGTGTCTGTGTTTTTCCCCTTAGCAGTGCTGTCCATCCTCCTCTAAGGATGGACAGAGGAATGCCTTGTCAGTTGGGTCAGACGAGGCTGGTTTTGAATAACGAGCAGTCTTTCAGTGATACTTTATTGGCCTTGGAAAATGAACAGAGAGCTCCCTTTCTCCCGCTCTCTCTCTCTCTCTCTCTCTCTCTCTCACAGAAACATAAACAACTTCTCTCACACAATATTAACTACTGTGGTATGTCAGGCGGTAGAAAGCACGAATCATTTACTTTCTAGGCAAATAAATCAGAAGAAACTTAAGAGTGCGCAGATTGTATTAACTCAAATGAACTGTATTACAGTAAGATATTAACTTGCAGAATGTGATATTCCAGTCAAATGAAAGTGATTACAAGCATGACTACTAAAAGCATAATCACTACAATGCCATTATGCTCTAATGTTCTACTCTGAAAGAGCAAAAGGTTCCACAACCGACGTCCTCTCCTCGGACATGTTGAGTTATTACATGACGAGTCCCGTGTGTCTCTTTGTCCCTGACAAGTCTTTCCTCCTGTCTTGTGCACCCATGTCTTTGTCTGTCCCACTAACCCTGACTGTCACCACTCTGTATATCTGTCTAATGTATCAGTTTCTTGTAGATTGTCAGCAGCCTGCTTCCTCTGCCTCAGTATCGCCACTCTCCCCACCACTAAGGAGAGTCTCCCTAGTCCACAGGTAACGTCCTAGAGGCCTGAGCTCTACATCTCCTCCTGTCTCTTTCCGCTTCTCTCACTCGCTCTCCTTGTGACTTGGGCCTGCAGGATACACGCAGCATGCCCCGCACGGCTGGTTCTTAAGCCACAGATATTAGTTCATATTCGCACTACTATACTGTACTTGATGGATCAAACACATTTACATAACAGGCATCTAGTCACACACACACACACACAGAAGCCTGAGCTTAAGAAACTCATTAAGGCGAGAAGACTTGTGTATTTTTCTGACTAACAGCACGAGGCGTTGGTATTTATGACACAGCTACACTGAAACTGTATTGCTTAGTATAAGGGCTATAATTAGTGTTAGCACATGCATTGGTTTTGCATGAAGCTTTTGTCACCAGTAACACTCTGCTTCATCTACTTATTGCAGATCATCTACTTCTACTTAGATCAAATTCCTACAGAGCTAACTCAGTTCATCTCACTACAATCCCCAACCAGCCCCCTACAACCCACCCATACAGTAGATCTCATTGCCTCTGAATCATCCCTACAGGCAAATAAGTAACTGATGTCCTGTCTACTATTCCTTCTCTTGGTCATAGTGTTGTTTAAGCAAGTCAACTCTCCTCCCAAAATATTTGAATGTTCTTCCCCTCCTGAAATTTGAACAATTTCCATCTCTGTTGTTTTTGGGAACAGTTTTGTCCCTCCCATTTGTTTGTTTGTTAATTTCTGAGCACTTTATAGCACCAGTGGCATACATGTCCTTTTGACTTTTTTTCCCTGTTCTCCACTCCTCTCTTGCTCTTTTCTCTTCTCCCTCCCGTCTTCCTTGCAGTCCGAGTCCTAACATTGTGACGGCCCTCCAGGAGGACCAGACACCAACCTTCTCCAGCAGGTCCCCCTCAATGGCCCAGCAGCCTCGCCCCCAAGGCCCCTAGGACTCGAGCACCCACACCCATGGACCCGGCCCTCACGAAGGCACACAGCACTAAGGACACCTGTCTCCCATCTCCCTCAACCTGGCACCCCATCCTGGTGCCTAGTCTTTGTGTCCCCTCAGCAAGCCCCTCCTCCACATACCACACTTTCTCCCGGTTGGTGAGGTTACAGAGCAAGTTCGGGATACTCCTCATTGGTTGGGCTGGAATAAAATCACATCCTGTCCACGAGAGAGAGACTGGCGGACCGGACAGCAGTGCAAACACCAGAGTGACAAATTGACTTAAACAATGTCCTGTATCTATATGATTATTTATGATCTATTTAGCTGACTTATCTATTTAACTGGTTATTTATTGATTTGTGTTTGTTCATCCATTTATTCATTTGAATTTGCATGTGATATCATCTGATTGTTTCTTGGTCATTCTTTGAAAATGGAATTCAAGATGTGTATTATTTCTGTGGTACTTGGACTTAAATAATGAGGATTGATTTAGCTCAGATTCATTCAACTATGGCTGTTATGTCCTTATTGCAATCTTTAAAAAAAATAAAAAAATCGATAGAACAAAAACCTCTTTCCCAATTGAATATAACAAGGTTTTGGATGGTCTATATCCTACAAGTGTAGCCAGAAATGTTCCGTCAATAACAGCGTTTCTTTTTGGTAACGTGAAAGGCTTACAAACTTGCCTAACAGACTAGACAGAATATTAGACCTAAAAGCATCTGTTTGTAAGCATAATCTCTACATGTGTAAGTGGTTCTGTCTTTTCTACCATGGTCATGTTAAAGAATACATTGAATTTGACATCAATGTGGAAAGACTAATTGAATGGATGTGATATTGCATTACAAGGATAATGTTTGAAGAGATGGGCGTTCTTGATTTCAATGACCAATCTAACGTAACTACACTTGAGATGCTTGTTTTTATACAACTTTTTTGCAAAAGGCATAAAGATTATATTTTTTACTTCAGTTCTTTTTTTTTTTTACTGCTGAGGCGATTGGTTATGTTTGTCATTGAGTTGAGATCGTACTTGACATAGAGACTCGAGACTAAGGTAGGAGATGAGGAAGTGAGGTCTAGGTCTGTAGGCCTGGATGTGGCCTTTTGAATTGCACAGGTTTGACTTGACCATGACATGTGTGACATGACACCCCTTGGTTTAGTTTTTTACACAGTTCAGATAACACATTGCCCCAGTAGTACCATGTTTCTGTCGAAGGACATTCGAATTGGCTCGTCTTAAGCTTCATGTTGTTTATGTACAAGGGATCGCTTGTTTCACTCTGTCTAACCCAAAAGAGATGACAGTAATCAGGCATTTTAACTCAGTATGGACTAAATAGGTTCAAACTAAAGGTAAGCTACTCTCTCCTCCAAACATCCTTCTTTACAAGCACAATTAGGACTATCCACTGAAGCAACAACACTGGACATGACTTTGTTTATATTTGGTTGGATGCTCTGTCAGGTCCAATGACTGTGGGATCTCTGTCCAGGCATCTCTCTTCCCGGTTAACAGAGCCATAAATATCTCTACTCTGCCGGATGTAATAACATCACACTAACCAGCTAAATGAAAACAGGGATAAATCCCAAATGCTTCCAGGATACCGGGTGTATTTTGTGAGTCATCCCTACACCTTCAGATCAATTTGCATTGAGGTTTGGTGATCTGGCGAAACATACTTTTTTATGTTCTTTGTTGAAACATTAATTCAAGGTGAGCCTAGATCCAAACTGTCTGATCATGTTGATGATGTAATCTACCTAATGTTGCATGAATCATTTACCTGATTCACACACACTCTCTCTCTCTCTCTCTCTCTCTCTCTCTCTCTCTCTCTCTCTCAAATCAAATAATGATTATGTCTTATGTTTGACTAAACAGGTTTATTGAGGGGCAATCTGAACATCTAGTTTCTTATGGATATGAGCCAGAGGCATTAAGACAGATTTTTCTTACAGTTCTACATTAATTGAATCACACCATAAGGGTGGATTCTGGTATTCTGGTAAGATGTGTGTAGTAGCCATAAAGAACAATCACCCTTGGAATCCACACAATAAGCACAGGTGAAAGCATGTTAAATTGCAGTGGAGAATGGGTATGCTACTTCTATACTGTATACATGTTTACATTGATTTGATTTCTGTCTATGTTTGTGGAATCACTTGTTTTCATTCTAAAACCTTCGGTGGAACGGTAGAGTATGAAAGATATGTGTGAGGTCCAAAGCTAGTCTAGTGTACGACTGGTGTCTATCTATGGAGAATAATTTACCCTACTGCCTTGGTTCTCTGCACAGGTTAACTTTATCAGTGGAAGATTGTGATACAGAGGGCAGTGTTAGAAGCCGGTAACATGCCCCCCCCCCCCCCCAACAAAGTTGAGGAACTTTTATTTTTAACAGGCATCCGCTGCTTGGAACGTGAAGCCAAGAATACTTGCTAGCTACAGAATTACTTGCACAATCACTGTCTTAGTCTTCATGATATGGTCAGCAAGTTAGCAATGTGCCAGCAATCAATAAGAGAGAAAAAAGAGGACTTAGGAGTTTTGTTCAAAGGAGAGCAAAGGACTGTAAGTAAAGTTCTTGGCAACTGCATCCACACCACCCCAGGAAAACTAGCTGGCAAATTTGAGTTGTTTCAGCTTGGTTGTCTTTAACTTCATCACAGTGATCATAGGTCATAAAGGAGTGTTCCATATGTTAAGACATTGTATGGTGCTATTCTGATCAAGGTAGGAGAGTGACAGCCATGAACAGACAGACAGGCAGAGAGGGAAAGAGAACGAGAGGCAACAAACCAACAGGTAAGATGGTGTGAAGTGCCTCTCCAAGCCAGTAGAGCTCCTAGATTGATGATCTGTCATAGTGTGAATGAATCTCAATTATCTTATATGATTGATGAAATGATAGCGTCTTAAGTCTAGAGGGTGTATTGCATGTGTTAACTTTATGCAGGTAAGAGGCAGTCGTGACATAGAGGAAGTGAGAAAAAATACTAGGAAATGAATCATACAGTAGCCGAGAAAGAGTACACAATGGTTGTTTAATTTAACAGTCACTCTGGTATTCAGTACAGTATGAATGGCTATGGCCCTATGCCCCCCCCCCCCCCCCCCCCCCCCCATGTCAGTCGCTCCTATGCCCCTGATGGAGTCCCCTGGAATCTTAACTGAGGTTTAGTTAACCCAGTTAACCCAGTTAAGAAAAAGGGACAGAAAGACAGCAATATACTGTATTGGGTTGTCTTGTTAATATGTCTTACTGCGCTTAAAACAGTGTAACATCTGTTTCAATAGGAAATAAAACAACTGTCTTGGACTGATATAGGACGTTTGTGCTTCGCTGAGTCTTTTTTCTTCTCAATTATGATAATGATAACCTTATGTCATCCTTCTCATAACAGTTTGCATGTCTTTGCAAATGTCAACCTATCATTATGGCTGTTTATTAGGCTACAATCAGTAGCACAACCCTGCCCGTCTTCATTGTACAGTAGATTGTATGCAAAACACCTTCCAGGTTCTGTGCTCTATTTTTTAAATACCTGCCCGAAGCTACAATATCTTCATATTGCAATATTGATCCCTTTTAAGTGAAATTATTCTGGTTCCCTTTCTAAAGGGTATGGGGGAGAGATGGTTCCTCCGATGAGAGCAACAGTGAGACAGGGCGGGGTTTGAAACAATCTACTCCAACTCCAAGGTGATTGTACAGAGAGAGATAAGAGATAAGCTGACCGGATGACGATGTTGACCCAGAAAGGCAGAGCAGAGCGCACGCATCGCTCAATAACTTAATTGTGTCACATCCGGGAAAATAAACCTGCCACGTGATTTTTCAATACGTTTTTTTCTTTCATTTAGCCGTGAATGATAAATAGGATTTAGGAGTTCTTTGACATGGAATGGAATTTTTCTGTAATATGTTGACTGTCAGTTGCACATTTGAATGCGTGATTAATGTTATCGATAGAGCTGCTCGCTCTGTGAATCTTTTCGATGTTGGAAAGGTCATCGGAGGATAAGGGTATGGACGACTTCAGACGGGTCGCGTTCCGGAGGAAGTCCCGAACTTTTGACAAGTCGGACATGGAGCCCAAGAAATGGAGCCCAGTGATTTCAGGTGAGTGACTACCGAACCGGTGGCAGTGCGTAGGTGGTGTAAAGGCTGTGTCACGCAAGGGGACAAAAACTCAGGTCCTTAGGTTTGGGTGCAGACAGTGTGGATTGTAATATTTTGTGTAACATGTAATAATGTGTATATAACACTATAATATTGTCCTGATACTGTGGTGAGGTCTCCTATAATGGCTTTTCAATGGTGATCACTTTCTACTGTTGTGCATGTGCACATAGCAACTAAAATAGATTGTGTTGCCTGGCTTCACAGTCCAGACTACTGTAACAATCATATCTTGTTAGTTGTATTTAGGGACAGAACGGGGGGGGGGGGGGGGGGGGGGGGGGTTTGAGGGGCATAGGGGAGGGTACTGCGTTTTTCCCTGCTAGTTTTCCCTATAAACAATGGCTTCAATTACTTTTGATATTACCCTAAAAAAGTTTAGAAACGTTTATAAAGGTTTGGTATGGTGTGGCTATTATTAAGCTTTAGCTGCTGCTGGCCTATGATATGAAGGCAGTGTGCACCGGCGCGCCAACTGACTCCTACAGTTGAACTTGAAGTGAGGAAGACTGTTTCAGGTCTACCAGAGTTACTCCTATAATCTAACAATATAACGCTTATCGTTCTACAAGGTATTTGGACAGAACATGTACGACCTCTTCTGTACGTCTCTATCTGTTTAGTAGGACGCAGTAGCCAAGTGACATAAAGAGATGAACGTCAGTGTCATGCCACCTGCATATCTCTATCTCTCTGGAGTCTAAGTTTCTCTTCCTTTGTAAACCACTGTTCCCCCGGGCGCCGATGACGTGGATGTTGATTAAGGCAGCCCCTCCGTACACCTCTCTGATTCAGAGGGGCTGGATTGAATGCGGAAGGCACATTTCAGTTGAATGCATTCAGTTGTAGATCTAACTAGGTATCCTTTTTTGCCCTATTGATTTTGGAGTTGAAAACACAAACCATGATATTGAAGTGCCCGAAGTTGGTGTGCTTTGTGTATTGGTTGTGTGGTGCATTGGCACAGAAACCTGTTGGTGGAAAATTAATTGCATTTCTTTTATATAATTATAAATATGGCATCAAAATTTTGAAAATCTGAATTCCTCCTAGCTGATCATTGTCTGCAGCCGACTCTGATCGTAGTGTAATGAAACTGGCAGGGAGAGGGAGCTCGTCTGTGGTGGTCGGCGAAGCCTCAACATTCTGGCCCGTAGCCCATGCTGAAGTGGCAAAGTCAATATCCATGTTTATAAGCAGGGTCGCTACAGTTATCTGTGGTCGTAAACATTATTTTGAGTTAATTCTATGAGGGGAGAGGGTGTTACATGTATTTTACTGTAGAAGGGGAGGGACATGTGACAATAGTTTGGGGGGGGTCAATTTTTTTTGTTATGACACCTTGAGTTGTACCAGCCCCGCCCCCCCCAGTACATTTTGACCTGTCCCTTACTGCTTCACATACCTTTTTTTGTCATTGGGTGAACATGATCTATTGAGCCATTGTGAAAGTATGTAATGGCCAACACACTTGTAGTATGTGTTTACATAGTGAAGATTGCATTGCACTAGACTGCCGAACAGTCAGGTAGGAAGTGGAAGGTTGCAGACAAGCCCTAACCTGTTGTGTAATTACCTCAATGCCTCAAGGGACAGAATATTTTTCTACTTCAATACAGAACAAAATGCCCACTTTTCACTTGATATGTCAAAAGTTGGTTGCTTATCTAATACCCTGTCCCCTCTTCCACTTCTTTCTTCTTGATCTCTCCCCCTCCTCCTCCTTTTCAACTGTTAACTAATGTTCCTTCTTTCGGTTGCTGGGAGTCCTGGTCAGGGCAGGTGGAGCTGGGGTCTTACAGCTGTGACTGAGGGGTTCTGGGCTTTGCCTTGAACTGAGGGAATAGAAAGGAATCCCCCATTGACTGACTGTGAGGAACCATGTTGTAAACACACAATACAGTGTTGTGTCTGGGCATGCTACAGGGAGAGAGAGGTGGAACACTGACATGGCCCAGTCTTATCTCTTCCAACCTGGGGAGATTAACTGTGGTTTTGCAAACGACATGGAGCACAGCAAATATTTTATTAAAAGCAGAGGCAACTGTAACCTTCCTACCAGCGGATTAAGGAAAACGTTGCCTTTGGGCAATGTCACCTCCAGGATAGAGTGGTGAGGTGACCGTTTAAGACGGTGTCTGTACTAACAGAAATAGCCAAATCAGATGTCACTTTATTAAGCCAAGTGGGGTGAGCCAGCAGACTCTATAAGAGGTGAGGTAATACTGTATCAAATCAAATTTATTTATATAGCCCTTCGTACATCAGCTGATATCTCAAAGTGCTGTACAGAAACCCAGCCTAAAACCCCAAACAGCAAGCAATGCAGGTGTAGAAGCACGGTGGCTAGGAAAAACTCCCTAGAAAGGCCAAAACCTAGGAAGAAACCTAGAGAGGAACCAGGCTATGTTGGGTGGCCAGTCCTCTTCTGGCTGTGCCGGGTGGAGATTATAACAGAACATGGCCAAGATGTTCAAATGTTCATAAATGACCAGCATGGTCCAATAATAATAAGACAGAACAGTTTAAACTGGAGCAGCAGCACGGCCAGGTGGACTGGGGACAGCAAGGAGTCATCATGTCAGGTAGTCCTGAGGCATGGTCCTAGGGCTCAGGTCCTCCGAGAGAGAGAAAGAAAGAGAGAAAGAGAGAATTAGAGAGAGCACACTTAAATTCACACAGGACACCGAATGGGACAGGAGAAGTACTCCAGAAATAACAAACTGACCCTAGCCCCCCGACACATAAACTACTGCAGCATAAATACTGGAGGCTGAGACAGGAGGGGTCAGGAGACACTGTGGCCCCATCCGAGGACACCCCCGGACAGGGCCAAACAGGAAGGATATAACCCCACCCACTTTGCCAAAGCACAGTCCCCACACCACTAGAGGGATATCTTCAACCACCAACTTACCATCCTGAGACAAGGTTGAATATAGCCCACAAAGATCTCCGCCACGGCACAACCCAAGGGGGGGGGGGGGGGGCGCAGACTGGATGATCACATCAGTGACTCAACCCACTCAGGTGACGCACCCCTCCCAGGGACGGTATGAGAGAGCCCCAGTAAGCCAGTGACTCAGCCCCTGTAATAGGGTTAGAGGCAGAGAATCCCAGTGGAAAGAGGGGAACCGGCCAGGCAGAGACAGCAAGGGCGGTTCGTTGCTCCAGAGCCTTTCCGTTCACCTTCCCACTCCTGGGCCGGACTACACTCAATCATATGACCCACTGAAGAGATGAGTCTTCAGTAAAGACTTAAAGGTTGAGACCGAGTTTGCGTCTCTGACATGGGTAGGCAGACCGTTCCATAAAAATGGAGCTCTATAGGAGAAAGCCCTGCCTCCAGCTGTTTGCTTAGAAATTCTAGGGACAATTAGGAGGCCTGCGTCTTGTAGGTATGTACGGCAGGACCAAATCAGAGAGATAGGTAGGAGCAAGCCCATGTAATGCTGTAGGGTGTAGGGTTCATGAGTCATCCTCAAGTGGCTTCTCCTCTGGCCCACCGTCACCTGCTGCTCTATAGGTATACTCATGTGACTATCTTGGACCAAATGCAGACCAACAGGATGAAACCTTGACTATACATCTGAGAGAGTCACATTTCCTTTTCATTTTACCTGGCATCTATATTGGTATTGTATATTACTGTATATTTAACCTACTGTATATCACCTTACCCATTTAGATATCTGTACATCAGTGATTTCCCCCTCTATTCTCAAATGGAACGACTGCCCAAACATTAGGCTTATCTCATCATGTTAACCCAGTACAGTACAAATACACTATATATATATATATATATATATATATGTATATATATATATATATATATATATATATATATATATACAAAAGTATGTGGACACCCCTTCAAATTAGTGGATTTGGCTATTTCAGCCACACCTGTTGCTGACAGGGGTATAAAATCGAGCACACAAACATGCAATCTCCATAGACTATACATAGGTTGCAACACCCACTACTGCGTTCCAAACAGCCTCAGGAAGCAACGTCAGCACAATACCTGTTCGTTGGGAGCTTCATGAAATGGGTTTCCATGGACGAGCAGCCGCAAACAAGCCTAAGATCACCATGCACAATGTCAAGCGTTGGCTGGAGTGATATAAAGTTAGCCGCCATTGGACTCCGGAGCAGTGGAAACGTGTTCTCTGGAGGGATGAATCACGCTTCACAATCTGGCAGTTCGACGGATGAATCTGGGTTTGGCGGATGACAGGAGAACACTACCTGCCCGAATGCATAGTGCCAATTGTAAAGTTTGGTGGAGGAATAATGGTCTGGGGCTGTTTTTCATGGTTTGGGCTCCTTAGTTCCAGTGAAGGTAAATCTTAACGCTACAGCATACAATGACATTTTAGACAATTCTGTGGTTCTAACTTTGTGGCAACAGTTTGGGGAAGGCCCTTTCCTGTTTCAGCATGACAATGCCCCCATGCACAAAGCGAGGTCCATACAGAAATGGATTCTCGAGATCGGTGTGGAAGAACTTGACTGGCCTGCACATAGCCCTGACCTCAACCCCATCGTACACCTTTGGGATGAATTAAAACGCTGACTGCGAGCCAAGCCTAATCGCCCAACATCAGCTCACTAATGCTCTTGTGGCTGAATGGAATGGAAGTCCCCGCAGCAATGTTCCAACATCTAGTGGAAAGCTTTCCCAGATGAGTGGAGGCTGTTGTAGCAGCAAAAGAGGGACCAACTCCATATTAATTACCATGACTTTGGAATGAGATGTTCGACGAGCAGGTGTCCACATACCTTTGGACATGTATTGTAACCTTATTACTGATAAGACTGACTTATTACAGTATTTTATCCCTGTAAAATCTGTCATGCAACTTTTCTAGAAATAAACCTGAGCTTGAGCTGAACCACAGTTGTTTGTCTAAGAGGAGAGCATTTGAATTGACTATACTTCATAATTACACATCCTTAACTAGATATTCCTTCCACTTGACATGATACATTGTTGCTCAGCGATTGAGCATTTTGATTATTGCCTGAATATCTGGCTGCAGATGCGTAGGTTGAGCTTCTCATACTGAGCAAGATAAGATTTTTGTTAGGCGAAGGAGCAGTGGAGCCTCTTTAAATGTAACTAAGGCCCACTGTTTCCCTTTTCAGTCGTGAATTTGCTGGGTGCTCGTTAGCTCCACAAGAGACCACGACTCACTAGGGCGGAATGGAAGGATTATTTTTGCTGAATTTGAATTATTTTGTCCTCCTTGTAGAAGAAGGTTCTGGAACGTCATTAAATGTTATCGTCAGACTGTATAGACCAGTGTTTCCCAAACCTCGAGTACCCCCAGACAGTCCACTTGTTTGATGTGTTCCATAACTAACACAGCTGATTCCAGGGGTGAAAGTAAGCCGGTGTGGTCCGGTACAGCGTCCCGGGAAAATAAAATAGTGGGGGTACACCGTACTATTCAAATGTGAGCCAATCACAATAATTAACACTAATTGCAGAGAAAACTATAGATAGTTACACCATTATTTATCATTAGCGCATGTCAGAGGCATGAAAATGAGCCAATTGACTTGAAAACGGGCAGTGTACTGTACACTCAGAATTGCGGTGTGGTTCAAAAACTTTACACACAGTTTTTGCCAAGGCAGAGGTAAGTGGCCAAGACCGAGACACGCGTTTACTGCAGTGAACCTATTCATTCAAGCTACTTCAAGAGTGTTGGGCCTAATGACAGCTGCCCAGCTGGAGAGAATTTATTTAGCACAGAATTTATTTGGCAAACGTAACTGGGAAATGAGTACCGGTAAGCTAATAATCTAAAAGGCAAAATGATGAATGCATTTCCTTAACATGGTCTCTGTAAACACACTCTACACTCCTCCGCATTCGGTCCAAAGTCTGCTTTTGTTGGTATGTCCATTAAGATATCCCTAGCCTTCATACTAAAATATGTCAGTTTAACTCACATGTAAGTTCAACTTTTGTGTGTTGGCATTTGAGGCATTTTTTCTGAGGGAAAACATCTTCAACCACACCAAGTAGGCCGGGTCTGAAAGTTTTGCCTGGTGGCCTGGTGTTAGTATGAGCCTTCTTCTGAGGCCATAACAAAGGATCTGTTTATGTTCTCTCTGCCCTGGGAAGGAGCGGGGCACCCTGGGATAGCATAGCGGGGCTGGGTGAATCAGTGGCTCTGTGTTGTGTTGTTATTGTGGTGGTTGTTCTGAGCTGAGTCCTCTGTCTCTCTCACTGACTAACTGGCTTGAATTCACTCTCAACCCCTTGTGTTGCGCAACTCACGCAGTTCATTATAACTATGAGAGCTTTATTAGTCTGTTCAATTTGCATGTAATAAACATGGGTTATTACCACCTCGTGAATTGTAAGCCATGAATTACAGTGACAGCATTCCTGCAGCTGCATCTCTCTCATAATGGACTAATGTATGAATGGTGTTTTGTTTCAGAATGAGGAACCCGTCTTTAAGTTTCCCACAGAGGCCCTACTGAACAGGCTACATAATAGGCCCCTCTTCAGTACACGACTCACTGACATCATTTTTGGGTGCAGAAAGACCCCCATCGCCATGATTTATATAGTTATTACATAACAAGATATTATCATATGCTTTCAATGTTGTATTAAATTGTGGTTTAATTTTTTTAATTGTATTATTATTTGTAGGGGTTAGATCAGCTTTAATATTGCAGATAGATTGTATCTTTAATCAATGTAATTGTCTGCATAATTTCAAATAATAACAATAATTTTTGTAAATATATACAGTACCAGGCAAAAGTTTGGACACACCTACTCATTCAAGGGTTTTTCTTAATTTTTAAAATGTTTTACATTGTAGAATAATACTGAAGACATCAACATTATGAAATAACACATATGGAATCATGTAGTAACCAAAAAAGTGTTAAAAAAATCAAAATATAGTTTATATTTGAGATTATTCAAAGTAGCAACCCTTTGCTTTGATGACAGCTTTGCACACTCTTGGCATTCTCTCAACCAGCTTTAATTCTTTCATATTTAATCATTTATGCCCCCCCAAATTCATATTTAACTTCTTATGGCTTGGGGGCAGTATTTTGACGTCTGGATGACAAGCGTGCCTAAAGTAAACTGCCTGTTACTCAGGCCCAGAAGCTAGCTTATCCATATAATTGGTAGATTTGGATAGAAAACACTCTAGCGTTTCCAAAACTGTTATAATAATGTCTGTGAGTATAACAGAACCGATATGGCAGGTGAAAACCTAAGGAAAATCCATCCAGGAAGTGAGATTTTTTCAATGTGGGTAGTTTTCAATTGACTACCTATAGAGTGCGCGCCCTTCGTTGTTTTTCCTTTCTATTGAATACGATATTGTCTGGTTGAAATATTATCGATTATTTAGACAATTGACAACCTGAGGATTAACTATATACATCGTTTGACATGTTTCGACAAACTTTACTAGTACTATTAGGATGTATTCGTCTGCATGTTTTGACCATCTTTGAGCCAGTGGATTACTGAACGAAACGCGCCAACAAAACTGAGTTTTTGGAGGGGCTTTATCAAACAAAACAAACATTTATTATGGCTGGGACTCTTGTGACTGCAACCATATGAAGATCTTCAAAGGTAAGTGATTAATTTTATCGCTATTTCTGACTTTTGTAATTTCTTTACTTGGTTGTAAAATGTTTGTATGCTTTTGCGGGGCACTGTCCTCAGATAATCGCATGGTATACTTTCGCCATAGAGCCTTTTTGAAATCTGACAAAGCGGCTGGATTAACAAGAAGTTCATCTTTAAGCCGATGTATAACACTTGTATTTTTTATGAATGTTTATTATGACTATTTCTGTATTTTGAATTTTGAATCTCCAAAATGTAAATATTCCAGGCATTTATATACTATAAACTTCAGTCGTACTTTATCAAAGGCCTTTTCAAAGTTAGCTACGAATACCAGGCCTGGTTTCCCAGATTTTTCATATGGAATGGATCTTTGTATTTACCACTTGGATCCTGTATCTGAAATGATGAAATCAGACCTTCTTGTTGAGTGTCTTATAATCTACCATTTATATAGGAGTGGTTAAAACATGCTAATAACGGTCTTCTGAATTATATCAAAAAAGGTTTGGTATACCTCCACTGGTATGTCATCCAGCCCCGGGAATCTTCCTGAACATAAAGGCTTTAATCGCATCAATAAGTTCCTCCTCTGTAATTTGCCCTTCACATGAGCCTTTCTGTACTGCTGTTTATTTTACATTATTGATAGAAAAAAAATCCACACAACTAACTTCGGTAAGTGGAGATGGAGGAGACTGAAACGAAAACATATGCTTAAAGTACTTTACTTCCTCTTTCAAAATATTGTTTGGTGAATCATGGTTGACTTTCATAAATACTTTTTGGATTCTATGTTGAATTTATGAAATAATATATTACACTTGATCTTTCTTGAATAAGTTCCTCCATTTCTTTTAGTTTTTCCTCTAACTTATTCTGAGCCTCTATGGTACAGTTTTTATTGCTATCTATCTGTACTGTTAGTCCTTCCATTTTAACCTAAATTGCTTTTGTTTTAGAGATAAGTACTGAATTTCATGGCCTCTAACGGAACATTTAAACGGTCCCATACAATACGCTTGCAATGTTGCTTTGATTATTGCTTGAACATTCGCTAAGATTATATTTGGTTATGATATTTTTTAAATACCTGTTTTGGATACAGCTCATTGAAAGAGACTGGGAGCAAAGCTAGCCAAAGATCCATTTTACTGGTTGAAGTTGAAGTGTTTTTTTAAAGTATAATGCAGTTGATTAGCGACGATGACACAGGCATTATATTAAGCAGGACGTTCCTATGAGCCTTAAAATCCACTCATAATCCAAAAGTAGTGTGAAATGCATTCATAAGCAATGTGAAAAACATTTTTGCTGGTGGTCTATGAGAACTTGTGTTCTGCAACCAAATTGTGTACATCGCCCTCAAGCGGCAATGTTTGCAAAAACAGAAAGGGGTCTATACTAATAAACTGTCACTGGTGGCTTATCCATTGAAAGTGTCATCCTATAAATACCTAGCTATTTGGCTGGATGACAAGTTGTCCTTTAAAATTAATGTGGATAGTCTTGTGACAAAGCTTAAATTGAAATTGGGTTTTTATTTTCGTAATAAGGTTGCTTCCCGCTTATGGCTAGAAAGAAGCTTGTTCAGGACACTTTTCTCTCTGTAATTGATTATGGTGACTTGTATATGCATGCAGCCTCCTCCGTCTGACAGAGACTGAACTCTGTTTATCATGCATCATTGCACTTTATTACAAATGCCAAGTCACTCACCCACCATTGCACATTGTACCAAATGGTGGGTTGGACCTCACTTTATATGCGCAGAAAGATACTTTTGAATGTGTTCATTTACAAAGCCCTTTTTTGGTTAACTCGCTCTTTACCTCTGTAGTCTGGTCTCCTTCACCAGCAGCAGTTACCATACCCGGTCTGCTAGGTGGTTGCTACTTAAAGTCCGCAGGACATTCACAGTATTAGGCAAGACTGCCTTCTCTTTGTGTGCAACAGACACATGGAATAGTCTAGAATCCATGCTTCATCTAGATGTGTTAGTGCCACTGAATTCATTTAAAATATTGATGGGAGTGTAAATGTTACGGAGTGTAAATGCTTTTTTTAGGCTGGATCATGTTGTTGTATTGTATTGTATGTTTTAATTATGTCATATATTGATTGTTGCTGCCTTCTTGGCCAGGCCTCCCTTGAAAAAGAGACTCTGGGTCTCAATTGGCTTTTCCTGGTTATATAAAGGTTAAATAAAAATAAATAAAAAAACGAATGTACACTCTGTGATCTCTGTGCTTTCTGTTTTGGTGTTATCTCTCTGCACTCCTGCTTTTGTATGAGCGTGTGACTGTACATAAACACCTGATAGCCCACACCATGAGCTTAGAGTCAAAGCGAGACGATATTGATCTTCATTGCTTTCTTCGTCAGGCCTTGCAAGCTTGTTCAAAATATTCACCAAAGGTCAAATGTTTTTACCCTCCACAAAGTCAATTCAAGTTTTATGGGAGTGTTCTCTTATTAATAATATGCAGAAAAGTACCTCATACCAACTGTAAAATATGGTGGTGGATATTTGATGTTGTGGGGCTATTTGCTTCCACTGCTCCTGGGCCCTTGTTAAAGGAAAACACAACTCAAAACTATCTTTTTATATTTTTTTCATTAGTCCACTGTTGATACAGTCCCAACATATTTTGAGTGTCAGCAGTCAAGTTTTCAAGATATTGGACTTTCAGTAAGCAAAGTGTCACTTGCCACATCATCATGTATTGAAAACAAGGGTAGGATTCCGGAGTATTGAAAACAAGGGTAGGGTGCCAGAGTATTGAAAACAAGGGTAGGGTGCCGGAGTATTGAAAACAAGGGTAGGGTGCCGGAGTATTGAAAACAAGGGTAGGGTGCCGGAGTATTGAAAACAAGGGTAGGGTGCCGGAGTATTGAAAACAAGGGTAGGGTGCCGGAGTATTGAAAACAAGGGTAGGGTGCCGGAGTATTGAAAACAAGGGTAGGATGCCGGAGTATTGAAAACAAGGGTGCAAATAATTGTTACCCCTATCTTTCTTTAGATTGTTTTAAATTACTTGTTAAACAAAATCTTTTTCTCTGGACAATTGTATTAATATAAAATAATATATGTAATTATTTGTGCATTTAAAAAAATGTTTTAGTTTTTATTTAACCTTTATTAGCCAGGAAGGGCTCATTGAGATTTCAAATCTCTTTTTCAAGAGCGTCCTAGCCAAGACAGGCAGCACCAAGTCATTACACAATTATAGATAGACAACATGAAAAACTACAAGTAATCTAGTAAAAACCATAGAATTCACAAGAGTATAACAAAATCATAAAACAGCAAATTAAAAACAGACAGGTCAGGGAATCAGCCTCAAAATCCTTCATCGGTGATTTAAAAACACCAATCGGGACAAGTTCTTCCAGTTTAAAAGTATTTTGTAAGGCGTTCCAAGACGATGGTGCAGAGTACATAAAAGCCCTTTTACCAAATTCAATTCGGACATTTGGAACAGTTCGTCCTGCGAACGAAGAGAGTACCCACCACATTTCTGAACAATAAAAATTCCCAAATGAAATGGTAGTAAACCCCAAATGGCTTTGTAAATAAAGGAATACCAGTGACTGAACCTAGAGGGACTAGAGAAGGCCAGCCAACCCTGGTATATAAAGTGCAGTGGTGCGTAAGGGTTTTGCAGTTTAAAATACATCTCAATGCTCCATGGTAAACAGTGTCAATTGATCTCAAACACTGAGCGGAAGCATTCATATATAAAATAGTCTAGTAAAGGCATAGATGTAGCTGATACTTGCCTCCTTCTAGCTTCAAAAGAAAAGCAGAAAAGCCTTATTCCTAAAATAAAATCCCAACTTCAGCTTCAATTGTTGTGTAAGTTGTTGAATTTGCAATTTAAAAGAGAGGCCGTCATCAATTAAAATTCCAAGTTATTTATATGAGGTTACAGTCTCAATCTCATTGCCCTGTCAGGTAGTAATAGGTGAAAGGTTCAGAGGTCTATTTATTTCAATAGAAAACAGCATTAGTTTAGTTTTGTCAGTGTTGGGGAGAAGCTTTAATTGACACAAGGTATGTTGAACAGTATAAAAGCAGTTCTGGAAAGTTCTGGAAAGCTTTTGTGAGAGACGATGCACAACAATAAATAACAGTATCATCAGTATAAAAGTGAAGCTGTGCATTCTGCACATTTTTGCCTAAATTATTTATATAAATAGCGAATAAGAGAGGACGAAGTACAGTGCCCTGGGGCACACCATTACAGACAGACAATTTAACAGACATGAGCCCATGAAATTGAGTGCACTAAGTTCTATCAGACAGATAGTTAACAAACCATGCAACTGCATGCTCTGAAAGACCTACACTCGACAATCTCTGCCACAGTATAGCATGATCAACTGTATCAAAAGCCTTAGAGAGATCAATAAAAAGTGAGAAACAGTGCTGTTTTTTGACAAGGGCTTCAGTGATATCATTTAAAACCTTCATGGCTGCTGTAATTATGCTATGCTTCTTCCTGGAGCCCGACATTGATACATTGATGGTACATTGATACCACCAATGTATCAATGCACCATCAATGTACATTGATAAAATAGAGTTAGTATATACAGTTGAAGTCGGAATTTTACATACACCTTAGCCAACTACATTTAAACTCCGTTTTTCACAATTCCTGACATTTAATCCCAGTAACAATTCCCTGTCTTAGGTCAGTTAGGATCACCACTTTATTTTAAGAATGTGAAATGTCAGAATAATAGTAGAGAGAATGATTTATTTAAGCTTTTATTTCTTTCATCAAATTCCCAATGGGTCAGAAGTTTACATACTCTCAATTAGTATTTGGTAACATTGCCTTTAAATTGTTTAACTTGGGTCAAATGTTTCTGGTAGCCTTCCACAAGCTTCCCACAATAAGTTAAGTGAATTTTTGTCCATTCCTCCTGACAGAGCTGGTTTAACTGAGTCAGGTTTGTAAGGCTCCTTGCTCGCACACACTTTTTCAGTTCTATCCACAAATGTTCTATAGGATTGAGGTCAGGGCTTTGTAATGGCCACTCATATACCTTGACTTTGTTGTCCTTAAGCCATTTTGCCACAATTTTGGAAGTATGCTTGGGGTCATTGTCCATTTGGAAGACCCATTTGCAACCAAGATTTAACTTCCTGACTGATGTCTTGAGACGTTACTTCAATATATCCACATCAATTTCCATCAATTTTGTGAAGTGCACCAGTGCCTCCTGCAGCAAAGCATCTATTTTGTGAAGAGCACCAGTCCCTCCTGCAGCAAAGCACTCCCACAACGTGTTGCTGCCACCCCCTGCTTCACGGTTGGGATGGTGTTCTTCGGCTTGCAAGCCTCCCCCTTTTTCCTCCAAACAGAACTATGGTCATTATGGCCAAACAGTTCTATTTTTGTTTCATCAGATCAGAGGACATTTCTCCAAAAAGTACGATCTTTGTCCCCATGTGCAGTTGCAAACCGTAGTCTGGCTTTTTTATTGCTGTTTTGGAGCAGTGGCTTCTTCCTTGCTGAGCGGCCTTTCAGGTTATGTCGATAAAGGACTTGTTTTACTGTGGATATAGATACTTTTGTACCTGCTTCCTTCAGCATCTTCACAAGGTCCTTTGCTGTTGTTCTGGGATTGATTTGCACTTTTCGCACCACAGTACATTCATTTCTAAGAGACAGAATGCGTCTCCTTCCCGGAGCAGTATGACGGCTGCGTGGTCCTATGGTGTTTATACTTGCATACTATTGTTTGTACCGATGAACGTGGTACCTTCAGGGGTTTGGAAATTGCTCCCAAGGATGAACCAGACTTGTGGAGGTCTACAATTTATTTTCTGAGGTCTTGGCTGATTTATTTTGATTTTCCCATGATGTCAAGCAAAGAGGCACTGAGTTTGGAGGTAGGCCTTGAAACACATCCACAGTTACACCTCCGATTGACTCAAATGATGTCAATTAGCCTATCAGAAGTTTCTAAAGCCATGCAATAATTTTCTGGAATTTTCCAAGCTGTTTAAAGGCACAGTCAACTTAGTGTATGTAAAGTTCTGAGCTACTGAAATTGTGATACAGTGAATTATAAATGAAACAATCTGTCTGTAAACAATTGTTGGAAAAATGACTTGTGTCATGCACAAAGTAGATGTCCTAACCGACTTGTCAAAATTATAGTTTGTTAACAAGAAATTAGTGGAGTGGTTGAAAAACAAGTTTTAATGACTTCAACCTAAGTGTATGTAAACTTCCGACTTCAACTGTAAAAGCTATTTTAGCTGTTCACTCACAAGGGTCTCAAGTATTTTCACCAGGGGTGACAGCTTTGAGATTGGCCTATAATTATTTAGAAGAGTTGAATCTCCCCCTTTTAAAAGGGGTAGGACAAATGCTGATTTCCAGATCTTTGGAATTTCATTACATTCCAGGGTTAGATTGAACAGATATGTAAGTGGCTCAGCTATGAAATCAGCTGCCAGATTTAAAATGCAGGGATCAAGAAGATCAGGACCTGCAGGCTTTCTCTGATCTAAGGTTTTTTTTTTTTATGTACCTCCTGTGCAGAGATTATTCTAACTCTCGGAATGTAACAGTGCATTTCTATGGAAGATACAGGTATGTGACAGCCTTGCTTTAATCTTTGAATATTAACAATTCCAGTTCCCAACAACTCCACTAGATGGCAGTGAAAGCTCACAGAAATGTCTGAGATTAAATGCCTTTGATAAAAAGCAGTTGTGGGGAGTCTGCAACCACTGGTGTTTCATGGCCAATTTCTGGCACTGTAATAAAGCAAATGATATAATACAATTGAATATATTTTGTTTCCCCCTGTTTGTTCTAATAGTAGATGTAGAAAAGGAAACGTTCCTATGGTTTCCCTTATTTTCCCATGACATTATCTTAACATTTGACATTTTAGTCATTTACAAGACGCTCTTATCCAGTGCAACTTACAGTAGTGCGTGTGCATACATTTTCTGTCATTGCATTATATCCACTCATCTGACTTCATCTGGCCAATTACTTGTTTTCTACAGAGAATGTGAAGTTGGCAGTGCAGCCTCAGCGTTGTTTTCCTTTATCCAGGATGTGAATGGTCAATTTGATATAATAGGTTTTTGTCTCACATTATCAGACGTGTTTGCCTGTAAGTGTTTTTCTCCAGCCTAACGGGTAATACGGTTAGGGGTGGGAAATGTCAAGGCCACTCACTCTTTTGTTATGGTACAGTTATTTTTCCGTCTGTAAGGGAGTGCACCAACACACACACACTGCCGTCCTCATTCTGGGAAGACGGGGCATTCCTTTATCAGGCCTATGGGGAAAACAATGAGGAGGTGGAGGGAAAGAGCTAATTTTAGTGTGTTTGTACAGAAACGTGTGTATGAGTTTGTCTGGACCGGAGGGAAGGGAAAGGGTCCGATGACACACTTCCTGCAGTATTCCCCCCACCTGCCCAAAGAGTTCTCTGTCTGTTTCAGTCCTCACACCCACGTGAACATTCAAGGCCACTGTGTTTTCCAACTCAATGGGGTTGTTTCTTTCAACCAGAAAGCTTCCAGACCCCTCATAAAATTAAGACGTCAAATCCACTAAGTTGAGGAAAGGGAAATCTCTGATACGAGAGACTTTACTTTCCAAAAGTCCACTGATCCGAGACCAGCCCAAACCCATGCCTGCCCATGCCTGCCTAGCTGGCCCAGTCACAATGCCTGTTTTTTTATTTCCGTGCAACGGCCGGTGCTTCCAGAATTTAGTGTGTCGTTTCACACATGGCTGACTGCGTGCTGCCAGACTCTCCAGTCCAGTCCACAGTGGACCTAAAGAAACATAAAGGGAAACGGAGACCACCCCATCCTTCCTGTATAGGCCTACTACTGCTGTCCCCCCAGCTCTCTCTCCAGCTCACCCCAGCACAGAGAGCTCCTTAGGCCCATCCATTGTTCAGCTGGTGGAGAGAGAAGGAGGAGGAGGAAAGCGAGGGAGGAAGGTGTATTTCAGGCCACCGTTCATGTGCAGGAAGTGTGGCCTC